>NC_142131.1:39282500-39507500 GCF_024610735.1 Ursus americanus
CTATTTTGTGTTTCAGAAAAATTGTTTTTCATGGAATGGTTATTAAATGTCACAGTAAATTTTAACACTGCAGACAAATGGCTCTAATAGGATGAACCTATGGAACCAGGCTGTTTCTATCACAGATTTGACACCCTAGATCTCCTTTAATTTGCAGTATGAGTTTGCCTTTCTGAAAAATGGCAGCTCTGTCCTTAACTAAACCTCATGTGCTGTCCCTTTAGGCTGTGTTATGATTGTAATTATTCTCAATGGCTGTTACCGTTTGATGCCTCTATCAAGCAATGTTAATTGAGTTTCAACTCATCATTCATACTTCATTTTTACATTGTTTTTGTGGTGGTGAGTTACACCTAAAACTAAATTGCAGTCTTGGAAAACCTGTGCAATAATAGGCTTTGCTGAAATTTTGACATGACCTAATGTGGCAAAGTTGCCAATCATATATGTTTTAGTTCTTGATACTTATTTTCTCTAGAGAATGAGCAAATGGAGAAGACAGTGAGGATTGGGTTATTGCATGGGTGTCCATTACCTGATGATAAAATACTCTAACATGCTGTGGGAAGGCCAAGTCTTGTCTGACCTTTCTGCAATGGAACTGGCTAATGATTCTTAGTATAAATCCCTTGACTACTTCATTGGGATATTTAAATCCTATGCACAGACTATCAGGGCAGCTGCCAACGCGATCATGAATAATCATGAGGACTGTATTACCAGCATGAGTGGGTGTGGCAGAAGTCAATGAAAGGGAGTACAGCCAGTGTTAACCTTGTTCTCAGTGCTCCACATGTTAAGACACTCATTGGAAAAGACAGTGCTTGAAGTTGTTCAATGATTTCTGGTGTACAGTTATGCGTGTTGGTTTTCTGTCTGGACTTCTATTTTTTCTTATAAAAATGAATAATTGTACAGAAGTATAAAGGATGAAATTAATGAACGATGAGTAATAAACCATAAGTGATTTAGAAAGCAACACTCCAATAGGAATGTGGGCAGTAAACATCAGTAGGTAATTCCAAGGTCTTTTTGGCTTTGCCTTACATAATTTCATAGGACTTTGTCTCACAGCTAGAACTATATGCTAAGTGCGCCCATTTCTTTATTATGTATCTGAAAGGATAGACAGATAGCTCTGTGAGGTGTATTTCTTTCTCACCATTACATCTACCCCATTAACCAGTGTCTGGTAATATCAAGTGATGAACAGATACATGTTTAAAAATTAATCAAAGTTTAAGAGATGAATAGCTAATCAAATATAACAAGGAAAGATCACATGTGACCTATGAAATAAAATTGAAATACAAATGTATTTACTGCATTGGCAAAGATAAACAAACAAAAAAAAGACTGGACATGTGTCAGGGTTGTAGTGAAAAAAAATGACATTCTCATTCCCTTTGGGTCAGTTTGAAATAATTTGAACATAACTCAGGTGATAAGAAATCACTGATGAACAAAACCATATTTTGGCAAGAAATAAATATACTACAAAACACTATGAAGAGCAATCTGGCAATTTTGTATCAACAGAATAATATTCTTATCAGAAACTCACTAATTGTAATTTTAGAGATTTGCCCCATAATACTCACTGAGGCTATGAATATTCCTATTATAAGCTCAAAACATGGGAAACAACCATCAAATCAAATGCAAAGAGAATAGTTGCATTATTATATACCCATGTGGTGAAAACCTTTCAGCTTATTTGAAGAATATTTAAGTACCTGGGAAATTGTTCAAGGTATGTTTAGTGGAGAGATAAGTGGATCCCAGCATAATACAGATTATATATAATACATGTGTAAGAAAGGACTGATAAATATTCCATAGTTTTCTTTTATGAAGATTATAGGTGATTTTTTAGAGAGGACTTTTCCTTTTACACAGTTTTAGATTTACAGAAAAATTGAAGATATTTCAGAGTCACCGTAGACCACCGCCCAACTCAATTTCTACTGTTAAAATTGTACACAAGTATGCTACTTTTGTAAAGAATAAATGAACCAATATTGAGATATTATTAATAGCTATAGTCCCTACTTGATTTAGATCTCTTTAGTTTTTATGCAACTTCTGGGTAATTTTACAGTATACTTTATTTATATTCTTCCTTATTTTTCACAATACAGAAACATGCTTTCAGATTCCAATGATGGCATAGTAACTTTGTGAAACTAATCCTCCTATTTATGACCACAATTTTGCAACATAGATTTAAAATAGAACTGTCTGTAGGCTAATTCCTCTCCTGTACCAGTGTGGGGCAAGAATCCAAGCAACACAGGAAAGCAACTGCTAGAAGCTGAAAAGACTGAGCAGAGTTAGCAGCAGCAAAATCCCGATAAATTAGAAGGACTTTGAGAAATACACCTGCCAATAATAAAACCCAAAATTCAGCCACAGAAGATGAAAGGGATCTACCAGTAATTTAATTGCATTCTAGATCATAACTCAATACTTTACAGAAGAAGTTAAAAGAATATAGATTGTCTACACCAAGTACAAATTTATTGTACATACACAGTCATGATAAAATCACTAGAAAGAGACCTAGTGATGACTGATAGGCTGCAAGTAATATATGAAAAATATGGTAAAAGTAAAACACAGCAATAGGTCGACATAATGGGTAAAGAAATCAGAAATTTAAAAATATAGGAAAACTGTTAGAGTAAAATAGAAAGTCTAGAACTGAAATACGCAGTACTTCAAAACAAGAAATTCAGACCATGATATTAACAGTGTATTGAACACAATAGAAGAACCAGTGGACTTGAAATGAATCAAAAGAAATGATACAAATTGAAGCACAGAATGAAATATTGACAAGCAATGAACAGCCTGAATGACCTATGGGGCAGTGTCAAGAGGAGTCACATTTTATTATTGCAGTCTAAGGATAGAAGAGAAAAAAATGGCACTGGAAAATATCTCAAATAATAGCAATAATTTCCCCCCAATTTAAAAAAATACTTGAGTTCAAGAAAACTTAGTGAAACTTAAGGAAGATAAATGTAAAGAAAAACACAAATAGGTGGAGTATAGTAAAATTTCTGAATTCTAAGAGGAAAGAGAAAATCTAAAAAGTAGCCAGAGAAAAAAAGCCACAAAATAATATACAGCAGAGCAACCCTGACAAAGATAGCTGCCCTCTTGAAAGAAATCATGGAAGACAGAAATTATAGGATTGCATATTTAAACTGTTGGGCTGGGGGGACTGTCTACCAATAATTCTATTTCTAGTGAAAAATTCCTTAAAAAATTAAGGTGAAAGCAAAACAGCTTTAGATATACGAAGGCTCCAAGTATTCATTAGCACCGAACCCATTCTTAGAAAACATGATAATGATCAGAGAAGTTCTTTAGGCAGAAGGGATATTCCATCAGATGGAAAATATCTATAAAGAGGAATGAAGAATGCTTAAAGTAAATATGTGAATAAACAAATTATTTTTCTTATTTTAAAAGCTAACCGATAAAGCAAAAACGAACGTTTCATGGAGTTGTTAGCGTATATGGAAACAAAACATATGGCGCACAGAGTAGTAAGTAGACTAGATGAAACATAAAGGAGAGAGATACATTATATTATATTGTTGTAAGATTTTGTATTGTACCTGTGGTGATAGAATATTAGTTCTAGGGGCGCCTGGGTGGCACAGCGGTTAAGTGTCTGCCTTCGGTTCAGGGCGTGATCCCGGCAATCCTGGATCGAGCCCCACATCAGGCTCTTCCGCTGTGAGCCTGCTTCTTCCTCTCCCACTCCCCCTGCTTGTGTTCCCTCTCTCGCTGGCTGTCTCTATCTCTGTCGAATAAATAAATAAAATCTTAAAAAAAAAAAAAGAATATTAATTCTAAGTAGATTGTAATAAATTAAGTATGAATATCCTTAAGGATGTTCATGTCAAAGAATCTTTGCAAAACCTAATACAATGCAGTAGAGTTGAAAGTTAAATGTCCTATTTTAAGAATCTGATTAAACCCTTCCCTGTCCCCACTTTCCAAGCTTAATTCCCAACCCTCAGTCCAGAGTCATAGAAGGAAAATAAAGAAAGAAGAAAAAGGTAAAATGGTAAACAAAACAAAATAGCATGGTAAATTTGAACACATTAATTTAAATAACTGCATTAAATGAAACCAAATAATAATTAAAAAGCAGATAGTTGGGTGTTATTTTTCTATCCAGTCAGACACTACGTGCAATTTATAAGAGATTGGCTTCAAGTATAAATACACTTGGTGAAAAGTAAAAGAATAGACAAAGATCTACCTTACAAACACAAAGCTTAGGAAAGATGGGTGACATGCTAGGATCAGATGTTAATTAAGGGTGTTACAAGAGATAAAGTGTGTCATTGTATAATGATAAAAGGGTCAGTTTATTCAGAATATATGATCTAATAGTAGTTTCACAATAGAAGGAATAAAAATTGACATAACTAAGGGAATAAATAGAGAAATCTAAAATTATGCATGGAGACTTTAATTTCTTCCCCTTAGTAATTGATACAACATGGAAGGAGAAAAATAAATCAGGATATAGAAGATTTGAGCAGCACTATCACCCAATTTTATCTAACTGCAATATACAGAATACTATATCCCCCCATTTATTTCTCAAATTCAATTTGTAATGAAAAGTTTTCCACAAAATAAACTTCAGGACCAGATGCCTTTCCCTGGTAAATTCAAATATTTAAAGAAAATACCAACCATACGTAAACTTGGCTGTGAAATAAAGAGAATATTTCCCAACTTATTTTATTAAGCAAGCATAACATTGATACTAAAGTCAGGTAAGGACATCACAGAAATTAAAATTACAGATTAATACTTTTCATGAGCTTATACACAATAATTTGTAGCAACATATTTGGAATTTAATCCAGCAATATTTAAAAAAAAAAAATGTTACCGCACTAGAACCAGGTGAAGGTTTTCCAAAGAATGCAAGATTGATTTGACATTTGATAGTGCAAAAAAATGTATAGTTGATCCCATACTTGTAATATTGGATGTTTTCTCACTGAAGTCAGGAATAAGGCAAAGGTGACTTTAATGACTTCTACTTAACATTGTGGTGTAAGGCAACACACATACACAGGCACCATGTGTGGATTCCCATGAAAAGTGCTTAACATGAGCCGTAAGGGTGATGTTGGGTAAAATAGAAGTGAGGACATTTTATGGATGACTCGGAGTTTCAAGTGGGCATTTTTTTTTACACACAGTCTCTTTAAGACAATTTCAGTCACTCTTAAGACATTACAACCTTGTTCAGTTTATGAAATTGAAATGGAAAACTTCATCCTTGAAAATTGGAAGATTTTCTGATCTAAGATTCTTCTCTGCAACACTATGTATTCTTCACACTGAAAGAGGTAAAACATTTCAGTGCTTCTGGTCAGATGGACCTCTTTACAGAACTTGGTTCCTTTCATCTTGGTCTCCTACTGAAAGATATCCAATTCCTATAGTGCTTACCTATGATTTCTTGGAGCTTTGTTAGAGAAGTGTCCAAAAATAGCTCATTTCCTTTCAAGCAGTATGTCAGTATTTAGGTCAACAGAGCCTGGTGTTAACCTCTTCTAAACAGGAAGAGAAAAAATCATTATAAGCTTCTGCAGCAGTGCAGATAAATAAAGGATGGGGAAAGACATCTGCTGTAAGTTCCAAATTTATCTGGTAGAGCATCTTGAACACAACAGAAACAAAGTAGCAATACTAAGCAGGAACCGAGGGAATATGTTTGGAAGACTTTTCCATGACCTTGGCTTTCTCATGGGGGCACATGGTTACTGACTGATGCAGGAAGAATCTTGACCAGTGCAAGAGAGACATGAAATCTATCCCCATTTGGGAAAAACTTTTAAAAAAATGTGTTTCTACACACACACACACACACACACACACACACACACACACACACACACCAATAAAGCCATAAGCTCATTCAAACAAAGAAAGCAAAATGGATGCTCAGGTGTCTCTGAACAATTTTTTGGTCTTCAGCTTTTCAGTGTCTGGGAAAGTATAATACTTTGCAAGGTTAAACCAAGGTAAACTCAGTATTTTACTCAGCAGCATTTCTACAGAAACACGTAAGAGTTCTTGGAAATGCTACATGTGTTAAAAATCAATAACCTTTCCTAAGTGGACAAGCTTTTTTTTTTTTTCTTTCGATCACTGCTATATCTCTAAATCCAGTTTTATGCTGTGTCATAAAATACAGTTACCTTGCCTCCTCTGTAGCTCCCTTAAAGTTGTTTTTTTTTTTTTAAACCACATAGTTTTCTATACTATTTACTTTGTACTCATGCTTACTGAGAATTGTAGCTTTCAGTTTCTTGTGTTGCCTTTAGTTTTTATTAATTTTGTAATCTTGTGGGAAACCTTAGCCTGCCAACAAAATTAGGGGCTAAGACAGTACATTGTGTGAACTGTGCCCTCATCGTAATTTCCTTAGTTGAGATTTAACAATGAACCTTCAGGTCATTTTCAAATATGTTCTTAAAAATTTAATTTCCTTTACTTATGATAGTAGCATAAAACTAAGATACCCAGTTAAGTAAGGTCATTGTATTAGTACACTTTATATTTTTTTCTTTGCGAGTGCTTTGAGGTACTCTGCAGGGTTGTGAAATGTGCTGAGCTTGAGTGTAGCCTGAGGATTAGACAGGAAAGGCAGTAGCTCCTCGGGGATAGCAGTGATAGAATCCTGGACTGAGCCTGATTTTAGTGATGGTTTTAATGTTTTTCTTTCTGCCGCACAAAAATTCCTTGCAACTATGATAGATAAATTTTGGCTAAAACTTACAAATATATTTTAATCCATGAATAGGTTGGTGCTGTGAATTTTATCCACATGTAATCAGCGAATTATCCTGTGTACTTTGAACTTCAGAACAAAAGTATTCTGTGTGTAAATATGTCAGTGTTACTTTTGAACCTGCAATTAAAAATCAAGTAAAGTTTTTCCAGAATGTTTCTGGAATCCATATTATTCATCTTTGAATCACTATGCTATTAATAGATTTCTTGAATTTTTTTAAAACTAAATTTCTTCGCCTTGGCGTTGGAAACAAAACATTATAGCAGCATGGTCAAGGTGACTGGGGATCATTGGCTCTTCAAAAGATTGTTCTTCCTTTTTTTTTTTTTTTTCTATTTATTTGTTAGAGCACAAGGAATTAGGTCCCTGAAACATGCGGAAGAAGAGTTAAGGCAACACAACCTACGTTGTCCTTTATGTCCTTGAATCAAGGACTGCTTAGCAACAAACCTGAAACCGTGGTTTTTTTGCCTAGTGATCACCTGTATTTGCCTGGTTTCATTTTTAAATCATGTTATTCTTCAGATTATTCCATTTTTCCAATGAACTCGAAGCTTAGCTATCTCTGTAATATACGTTAGATGACAGAGCTGTGGACAAACCACTTAGCACTGCCCTAGACTGTATGCCATGTGCTCTGTAAGTGGCCAGACAGGAAGTCTAATTTCCTGATAATATACGTGACCCAATAATATATATTTGGTAGTCAGCAAATCTGCTTTACCTGATAAGAATTCCCAGCGTTGTATTCAGATTCTTTGTTGACTCAGGTCCAGCAAGGAAATTCCTAGCTAGTAACAAATTTCTGTTGCCTCTATCTGGAGACAAACTCAGAATTCGTTACATTGTGGAGTGTAAAACAAGAAAGATGAATATATTCACAACATTACGTGTATCCTTAGTGGGAAGGTTCAGGGAAGATACATGTGAAAGACAACAGGGCTACCAGAGGGACTTCCTGTTAGTGAGTTACCTGGAGGCTCGGTTTCATGTGGACTCTGTATGAACTGGATACATTTAACCTAAAGGAACAAAGACTTGAGAGTCTTCTGTCTCTTTCCAAATGAATGGAAGATTGCGCACTGAAAGAGAGGTTGGATTTACTTTGTTTTGCTTTAGAAGGTAGACGCACACCCATTGGAGGCAGGTTTTTCGATGCTGAATTTAGCTTAATATATTTTTTAAAACTCTACATAACGAGAGGTAGGCTATAAGGCTGCCTGGACAAGCAGTGAGTCTCTATCAGTGACCAATGCCAAGGACCTTGGCAAAAATACTATTGATCTGGCCAGAATTTGCATTTGTCACTTTTAAAGTTCATTCTGACCCTGGTTCTGCTCGATTTACCCTTGGATTTGACAGCACCATCCTTTCTCTGATCTCTGATTTTCCTTTTGTTTACTATAGGATAAGACAGTGAGGGGAGAAAAGAAGCCTAAATCTACCTCTTAACTAGTAGTGCATGAACTTATTAATTAACTCGTACACACATTTTTATTAGAGCGCTCCTTTGCGGCTTCTGGGACCATTTCATTACTGTAATGCCCAGTTCTCAAACCACATATGAATGTGGCTCTAACTTAATTCTTTTCTTAGGTCATGTGTGTTTGCTTTCACTCTCCTTCAGTCAGCCTTAACTTACTGCAGCAATTTGTCATCTGAGAGTGTGAAGTTAGAAACTTCTGTTTCCCTTTATGTGAAAAGAAAGACGCTTTTTAAATGAAACAGATGATGTTTGACTTCTTAGAAGTCTCATCAATGCCTACAAATTCAAGGCAAGGGTTAGAAAGTGGCTTATTTAAGGCCCAGAATCAAATGGGCCAAAGAAAAATGAATGCACAATTGTTTCTCATTAAATGCATTCCTACTCCAGAACTTTTCAAAATAGGCTTCCATGGTTAAATAAGTTAGAAATATATTTATAACAGTCCTATTTACCATTTATTAAGTATGTACAAAGTGTATGGATTAGGTTTAGAGTTTTATATATATTTTTTCATTCTTATCAGCCTATTAGGTAAAAGTTCTTATCACTGCTCTTGTTTCATAGATAAAGAATCTGAGAAGTAGAAAAGTCAAAGTAAATTGCTACTACCTCAGTAGTAAATGGTAGTGCCAGAAATTCAGTGAAGCACATAATCCTAGCTCTCCACTACTAAGAGATCTGATTGTACATTTGTGTTTTATTCATTTTTTTTTAAAGATTTTATTTATTTAGTTGACAGAGACAGCCAGCGAGAGAGAGAGAGCACAAGCAGGGGGAGTGCGAGAGGAAGAAGCAGGCTCATAGCAGAGGAGCCTGATGTGGGGCTCGATCCCATAACACTGGGATCACGCCCTGAGCTGAAGGCAGATGCTTAATGACTGCGCCACCCAGGCGCCCCTGTGTTTTATTAATTATTATAAGAGAAAGATTGTTATCAATTTTATTCCAAAGGTATTTCATCACGGGGCACTTGAAAGGGACCTCATGAGAGACCAGTTTTTTTTTTCTTTTCAGAAACACCACCTTTGATTATCTTTCATATGTATCACTAATAATCTTTGTCTTTTTGATTAAAAATCATTTCAATAGAGGAAAAGGTTCTAATTGGAAGAACCCCCATTGTGACATATAACAGGACGTTGTGAAATACTGGTGAAAAGAATTTCTTATTACTGGAAGTTATCAAACAGGGCAGCCTTTATAACGGAAAGAGCAGCGCGTCCAAAGGAAAGTTTTCCATGAGTGGTAATGAATGACCATTGATTTGGATGAGTTTAGGGGTGGTTTGTTACGTAGCAATAGCAAATCAATACAGAGAAGGTATTTGTGAGTTTTGTAGGAGTTGGTAATAAAGGAGTGACAGATATGATTTTAGTGGATGTTACCTGAGTAACATCTATTCCAAATCTCTGGTTCTGGAGAAAGAGTTACAGTGTGAAATTGCTTGGTGATATGGCCATACGTTGAGGGGACAAGAGCTACCTTTGCAGTTTCTGGGTTGTTAAGAGATCGGGAAGGTGGATCCTGCCCATTTTTTCTTAGGTCCAAAGTTGTGCCCTAGACACAGGTGAGCTTGGAGGCCACTGGAAACTGCCCCAGTACAGACAAGAGATGAGCTGCAGCTGAGGATTGCACCATCGTGCCTCCATGACGGAGATCAAGTTGAATCTCGCAGGGGTTGAAAAATGTGCTGGTTACTATATGTTGGCTAACTGAACATAATAATAAAAAAATAAAATAATTTTAAAAAAGAAGAAGAAAGAAAACCGTGCTTGAGAGCTGCTTTGAGATTTAGCAGCCCTGCAGACCGTGAGCTTAGTAAGAGTTGAGAGCCGATGGGAGTGCAACAACAGTCTCACCGCCATATACGGAAGTAGGGAAACAGCAGTGAAAGGCACAAAACATGAGAGGGCATGGGCTGTGTCTCCTTCCCTGCTACAGATCAGAGAGGCAAGCCCAGGAGACAAAGTGGGGGATCTATAAGAAGAATCCTGCCACATTTACCTTTAAGTCGGCCCAAGTTTTATGAGCTAATCGTGAGCAATACCAAAAAGCTGTTACTGGTGGCGGGATGAGGAGGGCTTTACACCCAATATGAAGTTAAAATATTATCTGTACTAAACTGTCATAATAACTGAAAGTACCCAAAAAGCGATGAATGCATTTGTAATTACTGTTAATGAAGCATATCATGCAAAGGTAAAAAGAAGATTCTCCAGGCACCATTAGCAGCCATTACAGAAAAATTTAAAAAAATGTTTTATATTTGTATTTCAATGAACTTCGATTACTCAGGCAAACTGGTGAATGAATTTTGATTAAATCTATTTAGTTGTCTTAAATGGATCTCCACTTGAAACTGCTGAGCACAATTTTGGGGTTTTGGCAAAATGGTCTGGTTCCTTTCTTTAACGAAGAGAACTGGTTTGGAAAAAGCTGAGTCATGTTAGGTCGGTCATGCTGAGAGACCCTCAGGTACCTAGTTAAGAATGGTTGAGGGATACAGGGTTCTAATGTGTTGTGAAGAAAGAGACTGCTTAGTTGTAACCAGGGGCCAAACAGAGAATGTTCCAGAGGAGGCAGTAGCTCCTAGAGCAATATATGAACTAATTGCTTTGGGTGGAAGGGACTTAACACGGTCACGGATGTTGCAGCCAGGTAAAGCTGCAGTGTCGGGTGTAATTTGAAAGTGTTGTGACACTTGGGATTTTGTGTAAGGTCTAGGAACTTTTTTTGTTTAAGCATGTTTGGGTTTCCTATTAATAAATACCATCGTGGACTCGAAGTGTGGACCAACAGCTATGACAATAACTGGTATTGGTAGCAGCAAGAAGATGCAAAGGACAGCCCTGAAGAAATTGGAAGGGTGGGTGTGGGAAGAAAATGGGGCCAGTACATTCTGAAAGTCAAAAGCATTTGCTGTGATAGTAATAGCACAATTAGGAACCACTGGGCCCTTGAAGCCCTCTGTGACTTCAACATTGTTTCTCATTCTTCTGATTTAGAATACATTTTTATAGGCAAATTTTAAATGAACAATGAGACTGTTAAAGTTGTAATAAAGTTTTAAGGAAAAGGACACATATTGGTCTTACATTTTCTATCCATCTCAAAATGCAGAAATGTACAAGTTAGCAACTACTTAACCACAAAACTTCTAGACTGGATCTTAAAAATTATTTTCCTTTTCATGGGGTATTATTCTTATTAAGAGTTTTTCAGTCTTCTCTATCAAAAGCTCACTTGTAGGTAAAGGGCTTGCAAAATGAGAAATATGGTGTGAGTCCTCAAACTTTGACTTTATCGTAGCATCAGTAGTCAGTAAATGTGATCACAGAATTCTGTAGCCCACACCACCAAAATTAGGCTGAAGGGTATAGCAGCTTACACTTCTCTCCTTATAACGTGCTCAATCACTTCGTTTAAATGGAGACATAAACTAGGACTACAGTTAAGCCTTGCATTGGTGTCTAAAACTCCACATTGTGTATAGCTTTCTTCCTAAAGAAGTGCTCTCGTAACTGAAAACCTGGTGTGCGTGTTTTGCTATAATAGTTAGAAAGGCTCTAAGTTGTGTTAGTCTGAGCTGTTCCAACATGTGACTACCTCCCTAGGGCTTCCTTAGTTAAGAACTATATTTTTTGAAACTTGAAAGCACATGGTTACAAAGATATTTGTAAGTATGTCAGTGAAATGATGAAACACCTCAAGCTAGTTATGGGGAAAAAAAAAAAAACCACCCATGAACTAAGGGATAAGTTCATTCTGTGCCTGAGGAAACCATTATTTTAAATCCCCTTGTATTAAGTTTTTTAAAATGCTGATATCCTAATATATAAATCCAGTGCCAGATAATCTTCAGGAAATCCGATGACAGTAGAGGCAACACAAAGAAACGATAGGTCCATAGTCTCCATATGTCAACATTTAAAAGAGATTGTGTGGTATATGACACACTGGTAGTTGGAAAACCAAGGAAAACATTGAGACTAGTAAGTTATGTCATCTTGGGCAAGTTAGCCAGTCTAATTTCGTTTTCTCATATATGAACTGGTACACATTACAAAGTCATTTGGAGTCTTAAGTAAGCCCACAGGACAGTATGACTGACAGTTACTACCAAAAGCTTCTGCTGGTGAAAGTGCCACCCCTTTCAAGATCAAGTGCTATTTCTTCCTTGACTACACTGGATTCTCTGTGGGTCTGTGTCACCTGTCATGTCTCACAGATGTTCCTGAGAGGACTGGAGCCTAGTCTGTGAACTCAAAGAGTTTAGGTTGATTACAGAGATATAGCACTCATATGCAGAAAAATAGACCTGGAAGTGAGAGGATTACGGCCAGTTCCACATGGATCATGAAACAACAGGGATGCCAAGTGAGCTTAGAGGGGACTGCAGGGTTGCATGAAGCTTTACAAATAGGTAGGCCTTCCGTGAGATGGTGAAAGGCTTGTCTCAGCACAGAAAATCGAAGGGAAATACAGATGTATTTGTCGGTTGGGTTGCAATAACAGAAAACCACAGGTGTAAGAGATACTTGTTTTCCCACACTACTGGAGACTGGAAGCCCAGTCCAAGATCGAGGTGCCAGCAGGGGTAGCTTTTTGGTGAGGCCTCTCTTGCGGGTGTGCAGACAGCTGCCTTCTTTTTGTGTCCTTATGTGGCCATGCCACTGTGCTTGCACACTCCATTGTCTCTTCCTCTTCTTTTAAGGACAACAGTATGTTAAGGACAACACTTAATACCTCATTGAACATTAATTACTTCCTTAAAGGCTCTATCTCCAAATATAGTAACATTGGGAGTGAGGACTTCAACTTACTTGAAAATTTTGGGGGGTACAAAATTTAGTCCATTACAACTGCATAATAATAGAAGGGTGAGTCAGGACAGGATTGTCCAGGAAGTGGCTGAGGCAATATTTTCTATTCAGGTTTTACTGACTAACCATTCTTCAACAATGATAATCACATATGTGACTGTTACTGCTGGATGGGTCAGGGCAGATTCACTGGCTCTCTGCCCCTTCTCCTTCCTCGCTCTGTGTTTCTCTTCAAACAAAAGTAAATAAATAAGGAATGATCTTGTAGAGATAAACTTGATTCTGCTTGAATTTACTTAAACTTATTGATGGGTACAGAATATTTAATTAATGTTCATAGCTATCTCTTTCCTGACGTGGTAAGGAAGATTACATGTTCTTACAGTTGAGTTCCTGGAACCTCATTGTGCTATGATTTTGGGAAGAGAGAATAATTGGAAAACACTCAGGAAGACCACAGGAGATGTTTGTTGACCGTCTCCTCTAGCCAGCTACTCACCACTATTTGAGCAGGCAGGCACCCTCCTTGTAGGCAAGTACGTCCGTGTGACTGACGTCTAGTTAATGGAATTCAATCAAAAGTAGTAAATACTACTTTAGGCCTGACCATAAAATTCTCTGGTGCCAACTAACCTAAAGTCCACAAAAAGGCAAAACTAACGTACAGAGTCAGAAGTCCAGGCTAAGGTTGCCTTTGGGTCAGAGGGAAGAGGTAGTAACTGGAAGCAGGCTGGGGAAGCTTCTTGATGCTCTTCTTTGACCTGAATGGTGGTTATATGGGTGATAGTTCACTTGTGCTTTGTAAACTTACCTGTTTTTATAATTCAGTAGGAAAAAATTTTAAATACGCCCTACCTTTTTTCCTATGGTCTTTTTCTCTTTTGGAGGGCTAGGATACCAAGGATGTTCAGGGCCACCTGGAGAAACACGTGCTGAAAATAGCAGAGCCTTCACCAGTCTGGGTCTCTGAAAGCTGTCACACCTACCTGTTCACCTGTGCGCTATAATAGACATGAACCGTTTTTCATTTCTGTGTCTTTGTTAGTCACTAGCATTACCCTAACACATTTTTCCATCGTTGGTTCTCACTATTCTGCTTTCCACAGTATTCTCTTTTTAGCATTTGAATTTACATCCTCATTTTGGGCCCTACGATTCCCTAGAATTCACCCTATCACCATTTCTAATCAAGGGTCCTCATTACTTTAAGCTAATTCACATATCCTGTCCCACTGTTCATTGTGAAGGGCTGAGCGTAAAACTCAATGCAGTGAGATTATAAATACCTTGCTGGGATTTCCCAGAACCTGTTTCTTTGATTCTTAGAAGAGCTAAAAGGAGAGACTTTGTAACACTAGATTCAGTGGTCTGATGATGTGGGGCTTTGGGTGAATACAGTACCCTGCCCCTGGTATCCTGCTATTGTGCCTAAGGGTGAAGCTGACACAGGAAAAGTCAAATTCAGAAATAGATCCGGCAATCTAGTTTGAGCTTGCCTGAAATACAGGAGAGACTTTTTGTTTTCGTAGTCAAGAAGTCCTCCAGGTTGATACATACCTTGATGAATTTGACTAAATGCTGGTATTTATTCATTCATAAGTAATGTAGGAAAGAATGTTAGGATTCAGAGCTGACGGCCAAGAAAGAATTCTTGAGACATCCTTGGCGCAAAAAGGTCGTTTTATTAAAGCACGGGGACAGGACCCATGGGCAGAAAGAGCTGCCCTGGGGTCATGAGGAGTGGCCCATTATATACTTTTAAGTTGAGAGGGGGTTTGCGATACCGTTAGTCTCTAAGGAATTTTGGAAGCAAGGTTTCCAGGACCTTGAGGGGGCTAGCTGTTGTTGGGAAAAGGTCATTTATTACCGTCTAATAAAATCTTAGTCATGAGACCCTTCAGATGTATGTCGATGGGCCATAAGCTTGGGGAGTGATTGCCAACATGTACCTTGGGGGTTTAGAGATAAAGGGAGTTTCCAAAGGAATTTTTATGTGTTAAAGTAGACTTACAGGATCCTTGGGGAGGGGGCTTCAGTCTAGGGATTGCCTTTTGCCCTTAGCAAAGTATTAACATCGGGGCAGCTGAGCTCCTAGAGGAATGTCACTCTGCCTATTTCAAGGATTTGTCAGTGGGCTGTAAGTTGTAAGGAAATTTAATAATTTTTCTTCTGCCTTTGTATCCCACATCAGTAAGTATATATTAAATATCTCTTATGTAACATCCTTGGACCTCAGCTGCTTCATTCATAAAATTGGGTTATCCAAAGACTATAAAAGACTGACCCAGAAGATATCTTGTGATCCTTCTCAATTAGCTGTCAGTTTTTAATTTTCGACTGGCTATATATATACCATTACTTTTTTTGTTTAATTATTTCAATAAACATTTATTATAGCAAGGTTATGCTCCCAGTTTCCATGTCTGCTTCTTGAAACCCAAGCATTTTACCTCCATATTATCCTCTCATCTCTTTCCTATAGAAAGTACACATCAATAATGTCACATTAAATTAATGTTACATTACATTTCCATCACATCGGTATTTTTCAGATGAGAATTATCTGTCTTATTTATGCTGTTGGGAAAGATTTTGTAAAACTGTCATTTAAAATGTATAATTTTATCTTTCACATGTTTCCTTCAAGTTCTTTTACACCAAACAAATTAAGATGGATGCTTGGTTATTGTGTGATTGGTAGAACGTTAATTCTTTTAAGGTAATTATCTCTTGTAGTCACGAAGCTTCAATATTCATCCACTTTGGGTGAACTGTGGAATTAGGAAAAATCTCACCTGTGTTACAAAGCTTGCTTTCTTCACTTATGAGTGATTTCTAAAATAGGATTTTAGTTTTACTCTGTAAAGTTCTCTGAAGCAAAGAAAATAATGTGCCATGAAGGGAAATCAGGAGACTGCCCACCACCCAACCTCAGTGAGTACCCACAGGGAATTCCCTGATATTACTGTATTGCCTTTTGTAGCATTTGACAAGAAGGCATGCATTTCTCAGAATAAAGTGCAGCTATTAGGAAGTAAGGAAGTTTGGTCAAACCAGAATACCTGGATTCGTGTCCTAATTCTGCTGCTTGTGATTTTGGGCAATATAGGCTGCTTTGGCCTCTTTCTAAATTCAGGAAAAAAACAAAACGCAACCAAATCGCAATTCCTCATCTGAATACTGTTGTATTTCCGGGATAAAAATATAAATATGGCACTACCTTGCTCACTGTGGAACTGTGCTTAAGCCCATGGCAGACCTTTAGTCATGGGTATTGGCATATACAAATAGAAAAAGGTGTGGGGACGCCTGGGTGGCTCAGTTGGTTAAGCGTCTGCCTTCACCTCAGTTCATGATCTCAGGGTCCTGGGATCGAGTCCCACTTTGGGCTGCTTGTTCAGTGCAGAGCCTGCTTCTCCCTCTGCCTGCCACTCACCCTGCTTGTACTCTCTCTCTCTCTCTCTCTTTGGCCAATAAATAAATAAATAAACTCTTTTTAAAAAAGAGAAAAAGATATAATAAATCATGTGGTGTTTTCCCACCCTGGGGTATATACTCTGCTCATGACTCTATTGTCTCTTCTTGGAATGTCACTGCATCCATCAAATGATTAGTACTAAACTTCTAAAGGCCAAGACTAGCTCTTTATTTCAGAGACACTTGAGTTCACTTTGGAAATTTCTATATATTCTGCAAGTATCTTTATTTAAAAAAAAAAACTAAACAACCAAAAACTATTCTTCTTAATGCCTCTGTCCATAATCAGCGTTTTTCAAAACCCCTTCAAAACCTGTTCATCCTATAAGCTTAATTCCCTCCATTGAAGGATTTTGAATTTCTTTTGGCAGTCTTTATTTTTCTTGAACCCTTAGGAGAGACTAAGGGCCATTATTTTCAAATGATACTTTTGAACTATGCAAATACATAAGTATTTCTATTACTTTTGTTCACACACAAAAAAGCATTTTGTTACATGATTGGAATTGTTCTTTTTATGCTAATTTGAGCACAAACTCATTGGAATGAATTTATCAGCCCTGAACACCTACTGTGGGTTACCACAGGCCACTCCTGTAAGTGAGATGTTGCAGCCCAATGAGTAAATATATTTCAAAATGAAAAGGGAAGTAGTTTAACAATTTTTCTTACTTTACTCAGATTTTCTGTAGTTGGTAACTAAATTCACTACTGTCTTAATATGGAAAAAGATCATCTAAAAATAAAATAAATATCTTATTCATTACAGAATAGGATGAACAAAGCAAATATTAAAACTGTAATTGGTATAAGTTAGCCTGAATTTGGTGGGGTAAAACAAGAGGTTAATAGGTGTACGCACTGGAAAAAAAAAAACCTGCTTAAATTATCATTGTTGCATTAACTTGTTTATATGATATCGGTTGATATTTAAAAGATTTGGGGCCATTTTAAAAAGCAAGATGTTTACTCTTTTCCGCAGCAACAGCCTGGGAAATTTAATTGAAAGCAGATGATGCAGTGATAATGCCAGACCTCAGTATAAATGTCAACAGAGAAAAGAGAGTTGTTTGTTGGTATGTTTGTTTGTTTGTTTGTTTTTGAGAGAGAGAAATTTGATTTCAAGAAAGGAAATTGCCTTAAAGGAGGAACCAGAGAAATGGTTGTTCTCCTAAAAGTTTCGGGGGGCTAGCCTGGAAACTCTCTGATAAGCAAACAAGTAAGAAAACAAGTTAATTTGGGATACTGTGTTTTAATACAATAAATAGGAAAATTAAATGATAATATCATTGAGGTATTAGAATATTAATTTTTAAGTACCTAGGCTAACATAAAAATCAAAAGCAGAATTTTTGCAATCATGTTCATCGGTACCTCATCCCTTTGAGTACCTTTTACGTGCAAGTGCCTGTATTAAGAGACAAAATGGAAAGAAAATACACTTAGACTTCAAGAATCCTCTGCAAAGAGGACATCAGAATGATATTACATTTCTTATTAAAGTCACTGGAAACTTAAAAAAATAGTTATCTACTCTAAGTTCTGAGATGAAATGATTTCAGCTGTCCACGATGACCCACAAATGGGGTACACCTCCTGGTATTTGAATCAGGATGGCAGAAGTGATGCTGCCTCACGTCTGAGGCTATGGCATAAGTAGTCTTGCAACGTCTGCCCTTGGTTTCTTGAAACAGTCAGTCTGGGTGAAGCTTGGTAGCCACGTTACAAGTATGACCCCCTCGAGGTGCTCACGTAAGGAAGCTCGAGTTAGCCATGAGGAGAGGACACATAAAAAGAGACCAGTGATGAACATCTCCAAGCCACTACAACTACCCCAGCCCAGCCTAGACCCAAGAGTGAAGTAGCCACATTGGATGTTTCAGCACCAGTAGACACCAAGGGGAGAACCAAGACTCTATTCAAGCCTTTTCACAAATCTCCAGCCATTTGAGGAAGCAAGCGTTCTTGTTTTGTTCCTCATTAGTATCAAGAGTATAGCAGAGTAATAGAACTGTTACAACGTTGAGGATATTGGCGATGAATATTGTTGGTGAAATCTTCATCACATTAACAAGATAATCTTCTGTTTATAGTTTGTTAAGAATTTGGAAGGATGTTGAACTCCTGTTGATATTATCCAAGTAAGAGTTCTCCTATTTTCTTAATCACTCAGTGCATTAATTATTCTAATTTGGTGTGCTAATTTGAAACAATATGGAAACAACAGCAGTATACAACTTTGTTGTGATTTATTATAAATTCACTTCTCAATACTAATAAGGCTTTTGGAGTATTGAGCTTCTTTTTATTAGTGGGCTTGACCTCTTTCATACTGTACTTCTCTTGTGTTGACACCAAATTTATACAAACCTCATGTACTGAATATGAGAGAACTTCCTCTTTTTTGGTAAAAAATATATTGAATTAGAATTACTGGTTCTATGAAAACTTTCAGAATTTGTTTTTATTTGGGGTGAGTGGATAGTGATTTTAAGATTAAAATTTCATAGTGGTTATGGCAACATTTCATGTTCAATTTTCTCTAGACACAGTTTTATAATTTTCTATTTTTCTGTAGTTTATTTCCCCTAAGTGTTCAAATATGCTGGCATAAAATTTTTCATTTCTTATTATGGGTTTAGTTCCTCTTGAATTTATAGTTATGATTCTCTTTACATACTAATTAAGGTTTTTTTTTTTCCGTTTTCTATGTATCAATCTTGTTAAAGTTTAGTTGGTCTAATTATTTCAAAGGACAGAGTTTCGGCTTTCTAAGTCTTTTTGTTTTTTACTTGATCTATTTTTGCTTAAACTTTTATCATTTATTGTTCTATTATATTTGAGTTTATTCTTTTTTCCTGTTTTCTCATTTCCCAACCTAGATAATTATCTCATTAATTTTTAATTACTAGAAGAGTCTGGAGGTTTTCCCAAGTGATGGGTCAGGCATGATGCAATGAGCCATGCTAATAGTTCTGGAGTGATTGTACTAGCTATGGAAATTCAGCCAAGGGTTTTAGGTATTGAGGTGATATGTATAGGTTTAATTTTAAGAAGTGATTTTGGATAGGAGGAGAGAATAATTTAGAAAAGCCAGAAATACATTTAAGAAAGCTCTTTGGTTTATCTAAGCTTCTGAAATAGTCTACCAGAATAGAAACTTAATATATGGTAGCACTAGTAAAGATGGAGTTAAAAAATGGATTCAAGATACATTTGTGACATAAAATTGCCTGAAATTCTTTTTTTTCTTTTTTAAGATTTTATTTATTTATTTGACAGAGAGAGAGGCAGCCAGCAAGAGAGGGAACACAAATAGGGGGAGTGGGAGAGGGAGAAGCAGGCTCCCAGCAGAGGAGCCTGATGTGGGGCTCGATCCCAGAACGCCGGGCTCACACCCTGAGCCAAAGGCAGATGCTTAACCACTGAGCCACCCGGGCGCCCCAAAATTGCCTGAAATTCTTGATGGATTAGGTCAGTCACTGTTAGGCCATTTCTCAGATGTGGCATCCCCAGTAACAAGAATAACATGCTTCTATTGTTGTTAGACTACTCACACTTGTTGAATAAATGAGTGGAAAGCTGCTGAGTTAGTGATGCCCAGGGAGGAATGTTCTTCCCCTTCCCTTATATTTTACTCTATTTAAAGAAGAAGAATGAATTGATGCATAAAAGAGCAGTATTATTTTAATGAGTGCCCATATCTGTGGCCTCAATTTTCCAGTGATTTTGATTTTAGTATTATGTTGAATAACAAGATTTGATCTTTTGTTTAATAGAAATGTGGAGCTAAACGTTAGGGGTAGTGTATCTCACTGGTATGGATTCATGAAACCTGAGGATTTTATTCTGCAATGAAATATAATGCACATCATTATCTGATACTAAACAATTTTCATGACCAGTAGAATTCTCCATGAACTGTCAAAATTCAAAAAATTTAGTTGTAGAAATAGCTAAGGGAAATGGAGAATAGAAGAAGATGCCTATTGATTTCTTTAGCTATTCGGAATTTACTTTCTTAAAGTTCTAATTAATACTTGATATTATAAAATAGGCTATATCTTAAAAGCAACTTACATCAAACAAGAGTTAGGGAAACAACAAAGAGGCCATTAGAGCTGAAGAATGGGTATATTTTGCATATAGAGAAGACTAATGCTTTAATGAACTAATCCTTTTAATATTTTAAAAGTACATTTTAATCCATCCTCATATATTTGAAAACATATTATGTTTATGGAAAAAAGAAATCTTAGGTCAGGTTTTCATTTTGGGGATGGTTTGTTTAGCACGTTGATAAGGTTACATTAAACTGAAAGGTTTCCAACTCTAAAAAGTTGACAGTATAAAATCTGAGTTACAAAGTAATTCCATTTTCATTTTGGTTTCTCTTTGGTAGAAAGATTCTAGATAAGAAATGAGTAAAATTTCGTGAAATGTTTATTAGAAAATACTGTTTTAGTAAAGCTTGAACTTGATTTTTATTTTTTATTGAGATATAATTGATATAACATTGTGTAAGTTTCCGGGGTACAGTGTGGTGATTTGATACATTTATTATTGCAATAGCACTACCTCCATAGTACTAGCTGGGACCTCTATCTGTAACATAATTAGAAATTTTTGTGTGTGGCTAGAGAAATTCAGATCTAGTTTCTTCACAATTGAAGTTTTTAATAGAATATGGTTGACTATAACTATGCTATGTGTTAAAACTCCAAAACTTATTTACTAGTTACAAGTTTGTGTCCTTTCCAATATAAATGCCTTTTATTTTTTTGTTTTGCTGTAGCTAAGTCTTGCAGTACTATCTTAAGCAAGAATGAGAGCCCTTCTGTTGTCCCTGATATTGGAGGATAGCTTTCAGCCTTTCACTGTTGACTGTGATGTTAGCTGTGGGTTTGTAATAAAGATACTTTTTTATGTGGGGTATGTTCATTCTATACCCAACTTTGTTGAGGGTTTTATGATGAAAGGTTGTTGTATTTTGCCAGATCCTTTTTTTTTTTTTGGTTGTATTAAGATGATCATGTAACTTTTATCTTTTTTATTAATGAGGTGTTTCACATTTATTGATTTGCATGTTGAACAATATTTGCAAACCTGAGGTAAATCCCACTTTCCTGATCATTGTGTGCAATACTTCTAATGTGTTTTTGAAATCTGTTTGCTAATATTTTGTTGGAAATTTTTGCATCTATATTCATCAGGAATATTGGTCTATAATTTTCTTTCATTGTAGAGTCCTTATCTATATTGAATACCAGGGTAATGTTGGTCTCGTGGGTTTGGGAATGTTCCCTCCTCTTAAATTTTTTTGGGGAAAAGATTGAGAAAGATTATCATTAGTTCTTTAAATGTTTGGTAGAATTCACCAGCGAAAACCATCTGATCCTAGGCTTTTCTGTGTTGGGAGATTTTTGATAATGATTCAAAATTGTTACTTGCTATTAATCTGATCAGATATACTGTTTCTTACAATTCAGTAATGATAGAATTATGATTCTAAGAATTTATCCATTTCTTCTAGGTTATATTTCTTGTTGATGCATAATTGTTTAGGGTGGTCTTTTATGATGCTATGTATTTCTATAATGTCAGTTGTAGTGTTTCCTCTTTCAGTTTGGATTTTATTTACTTAAGCCTCTTTTTTTCTTAGTCTAGGTAAAGATTTGTCAATTTTGTTTATCTTTTAAAAAATCAGCGGATTTTTTTCTATTGTATTCCTGTTCTCTATATTATATATTTCCACTCTGACCTTTGTTATTTTCTTGCTTCTGATAACTTTGAACTTAGGTTGTTCTTCCTTTTCTAGTTCCTTGAGATATAAATTTAGGTTGGTTGTTTGAGATCTTATTTACTCAATACATGCATTTATTTCTATACACTTTCCTCTGGGAACTGCTTTTGCACTTTCTCATAGGTTTTGGTGTGTTGAGACTTTTTAAAAAAATTTTCCTGTTTGTTTTCATCTTTGATCTATTGGTTGTGTTTAGTTTCCATATGCTTGTAAATTTTCCAGCTTTCTTGGTGACTTCTAGTTTCATACCACGTATTCAGAAAAGATCATTGGTATGATTTCAGTGTTCTTGAATTTGTTAAGAATTGTTTTGTGGCCTAACATGTGATCTATCCTAAAGAATGTTAAATTTTTCTCTAATAAATGCTTATGAGGGTTTGAATATGTCTTTCTAATCATGGCTTTAGTTAAGACCACATGTTTTGATACATTGTATTTTCATTAGCATTAGTGCGCAGTATTAAATTTCCTTGTTTCTATATTCTTAAGTTATTTAAAAACATGTTTCATTTTCAAATATTTCGCAGTGTTCTAGGTATTAATGTCTTCAAGCTTATTTGTGTTGTAGTCATGTAACTGGCTTTCTCCCATTTTATATACTGTAAGTCCTTTAAAATATAAGACGTTTTTTGTTTAGTGTTTGAATGTTTCCCATCCCTCCATCTTTTCACTTTAAACCTTTCTGAATCCCTATATTTAAAATCATTCTAAAGTATAGCATATAATTACTTTTAATCCAATGTGGTATTTGCTTTTAATTGTAGTATTTAATCTGTTAATGTATAGTTTCTGCTATTTTTCTGTGTAAATCTACCATTTCCCCATTTTTCTATAGTCCTTTAATTTTCTGACTTCTTTAGAATTAAATTAAATCTATTTGATTTCATTATTGTCGATTAACTTGTTACTCATTTTTTGTTTATTGGCACAATAGAGATCACAAAATAAATGCTAATTTCTTAGTGTTTAATATACCACTTCTGTACCAAAGCAAGTACCTTAGAGCAGTTAATTCCAATTCCTTCCCTTCAAACTTTTGGGTTATTATAACATATCGTATGTCACCTGTTTTTATCGGCAACATTTAATGAAATTTACCCACATATATTTTCTTTTTGTTATCTCCTTCATATTTCTTACCTACCTAATTTGTACCTGTGTGTGTGTGTGTGTGTGTGTGTGTATTCTCTCTCTTTATTTTTCTTCTTGGCGCTTTCTTTTCCTCCTTCACTCTGTTCCTTTTTCTTTTGTTCCTTTTTTTTTCTTAGAACTCCTTTTAATATTTTTTTGTGTCCATCTTCTGTTAAATTCTCATTTTTCAAAAACTTTAAATAATTGTCATAATTCACTTTGATATGGTACTTTGCTGCATATAGAATTCTAAGTGGTCAGTTACTTTTTTCAGCAATTTAAAGTACTATTCTACTCTCAACCAGTTTTCTTTTCTTTTCTTTTTTTTTTTTTTTAATCTCCCAGAATTCACCTGTGGTTCTTACAGTGAGACTTTGGAGAAAAAATACATCCTTTGCCTCTTGCTACCTTTAAGATTTTTTCTTTGGTGTTAGTTTCTGATAACTTGATGATGATGTGTGTAAATGTGGCTTTGTTTGCTTGCTTTTGGATTGGGCTTCATGGTCCGTGTTGAATCTGTGGCTGAATATATTAGAAGATTTTCTGGTTCGGTATATTAGAAATTTATTACCTTCTCAACTACTATTTATTTCCTTTCTGTTACCTCCTTCTGGGACTGCAGTTAAATCTTGCATGTGTATTCCCACTCTTGACCTTTTGTCTCATGATCTTTGCTGATGCTTTTGTTTCTTTATGCTACTTGATAGTTTGTTCTGACCTAACTTCCATGTCACTAGCTTTCTCTTTAGCTGCTATTAAACATATACTGGTTTATTCATTTTAGTGAAAAATTTTTTGGTTAGGAAATAGTTAGAAAATATCCATTTGATTCTTTTTTATAGGTTCAAGTTTTCTATTGAAACACTCCGTCTAATCTCTTAAATATTTATTGCTATTGAATTTAAAATCTGAGTTTGATACATCTATTAGAGATATCCCCTATGAGTCTTCCTCTTATCTTTTTTTTTCCTTGATATTTGGCCCTTTCTCATCTTTTTACGTTTCTGATTTTTTATTAAATGAAAGCCAGATATTTTATTAAAAACATTATAGAAAATTTGAGGCTTTGGATAATGTTATATTCTCCAAAGGGCATTTATATTTTTGTATGAGGGTATTTAGGGAAGGAGAAAATCACTTTAATCCAAGTATTCAAACCCAGATTTAATTTTTATGTGAGCTAGTATATATCAGTACGTTTTTGTTGCTACTACATAGCCCTTTGGAAATCCCATCTGAAAGATTGCTATTAAGAGAGCTTTTCTTTCTTGGTACATCCAGATATCCAATTTTTGTTTGCACAGTCCTGTGTGATTATTAAATGTTCTGTTGAATTTATGAACATCTCAGGAGCCATTTTAGAATCAGTCTTCTGTTAAAATTGGAAGGTTAATTCCAACTGTTTGCGTTTCCCTTCTGTCTGGCTTTCTAATTCCTTCAAAAGTTGTTTTAGATCTTTAATTCATCTTTTCTAGCTCTTTTTGGTGGAAGGGTTGTTCTGATAAAAGCTAATTTATTACAGCCAGAAATTGCATCTCATGCTCAGTTTTCAGTTGGACAAAATCGGATTCCAACTTAGCTCACTTTTTCTTGTCAGTATAAAACTACATTAACACTTTCGTTTTCCATGTACAGTCTGATATTCTATTGTTCCTTAGAAATAATTTTTGTATTGGTATGCTTTCTTTTTCGACTAATAACAAATCTTTGTATGGATAACATATCAGGGTCCCAGTGACTTTCAAGGTTGATCTAAAGTATAAGTATGTTTAATGTATCCTAAAGAGAATGAGTGGGTTATTTACTTTTTCTTAGAATATAAAACAAATTTATGAGATTTTTAAAAAATTTGACAGAGACAGCTAGAGAGGGAACATAAGCAGGGGGAGTGGGAGAGGGAGAGAAGCGGGCTCCCTGATTAGGACCCTGGGATCATGACCAGAGCTGAAGGCAGATGCCTAATGACTAAGCCACCAAGGCATCCCTATGAGAATATTTTTAACACAGATGTGGTGAGGGTTTTTGTTTTTTGTTTTTTTTTTTTTTTTTTGATTGAACAGTTTGTGTTTCAGCAATTTTAAATTTGCTTTCAAAAAGATCTAAATAGCTTTCAAAATTGGAAAGACTGTCACATACCAGATTCCTCCTTCTGGCCGTAGCCTAGCCCACCTTTCTTTTCTTGCTGTTTTTCTACAGAAACTACTTACTCCCAAAAAGTGAGGAAGGCGTTTACCATTGTTGAATTGTACTTATATTTCCTATGACCATGCTTTGGTTTATGCCATTACATTACTTCTTCTTGGAGTATATTCCATTTCCAATATCACTTGAAATCTTACACCTTGGTTAAGAATCCACTTTAAATGGCCTAACTCCCATGATGGGTGTTATAGTCATTTAAGCCAGCTTTGAAAGAAAGGAAATGATCTCTAATTCTGTGACATAGGCATATGGTTTTGCCTAATATGTCTATGTAATATACATACATTTTATAGCATAATGTTTTGCCCCGTAGTTACTGTGTATCTTTGTTATGTCACATATTGTTGGACTCATCAGGAGCCTGATGCTAAATAGTGTGCAGTCCCCAACCTCGAGTGCTTTCATGTAGCAACTATTCACTTAAGGTAAAGTCATGAGAGTTAGAGATAGGTAAAACCAGATGGAGCAAATGGTGGGATTACATTGATTATTTCTATTTTTATATCTAATAGAATTTTATAGGTTTTTAAAAGTTCTTTGTAAAGGTGAAAGAAATAATTATACAGCATGAAGTATCTAAAACTACTTTCGGCACAGAAATATAAATAGCAAGAATCTTGCACATATTATGAACTCTTGGATTCTCAGCATTTTAATGAAAATACTATGATACCAACACTCACTAGAATTTAGTTCATAATCAATTTTAAAAGCCATCTCCCTTTTGGGGGGTTGTTTTTCTTATTATTTTTCAATTATCCCCACTCAGATCAGTTGGTTGAAAAGCTGAAAAGTAAAAACTTCACTGGAGATGCCTAAGCCTTAGCAATATTCCACTGGAAGAACTTGTCTGAAGCTATAAAATGTTTTTGACATTTTACAAGAATAATAATGTAAAATCTCAAACTGTTATCTATGAAATTTTACAATGTGCCTCAGAGGGTAGAAATAAGCATATCTCTGCAACATTTGGGCTTGACGATTGTTTATTTTTTAATGACAACCCATTTCTATTTTTAATAGTACTTATTTTTGTAAACAGAAGGATCAGGCCTATTAGGACATACGCCAAATGCAAAAGATGGGTTCTCAGAACACTGGACAACAGCATTCATGTTGTGCCCATCACTTTTTATGGACATAATGGGTGGCAGAGTCTTGCTAAATGTCACATATCCCATTTTCTTTTTTTCCATGTTTCCCCCACCTGTCAATACTCATGCAGTCAGCATGGTATTTGTTTAAACATTCTGTGTTCCTTCTATCACTTGTAGTGAAAACAGTTACAGAAATTCAGCAGTCAGATTTTAGCTGACAGTTTTCGCACTGAAACATGGTGCAGAAGGGAACCCAGCTTGCTCTTCCCAGGTGCATTTTCTCTGTCATGCCAAAAGGAGCATAAAATAATATATGATTGTCGGTTAGGGAAGCAACTAGAATTCAGAGATACCCAGGGGGAAGAAAATGTTGACTGTGCAAGTAAGACTATTTTTATAGTTACATTTTTAACTATCCACATTCTTTAATGAAGGGAAGGAGAGCAGCTTGGGGAGTCATTGGAATACCAAAATGCAGATTTACCCACTGCAGAAATAGTAGAGTGGTTTATTATAAACTGAGACCCTAAACTATAAGTAGCTTAAGGTAGGCTAACGAAGAAATCTGCTCTGCTAGGTAATAAGAAAATCATGAGAATATTCTTCTATAAGATAATTAAGCCCTTCATGTTGATACTGATGGTCAATATGTTTGATATCTTCTACACATACATAGTTGAGAATGATATTGTCTTTCTCTCTTGGTAATCTATAATTGTGTTTTTTTTTTCATATAAAATCCATAATTTCATTTACAACTACGGCATATCCATGAATAGTAGCATTGAAATAAAATACAACTTATTTCCTCTTCTTTCCTCGAATTAAATTCGCAGTAATAACTTGTCATTTCAATTAATACAAGGCATCTATTTAAAGTGTATGATTTAATGAGTTTTGAGAATTGGGTAAGAGCTGAAGCCACAGTCACAATTAGGACAAAAAACATTTGTCACCCCAAATAGTGTCTCTGTGTCCCTTAGCAGCCCACTCTCTATGTTGTCCCCAGGCAACCAGTCATCTGCTTTATGTCTATAGATAAACTTGTATATTCTGGAATTTTGTATCAAAGGGATAATATAATATTTGTTTTTTTCACATGGCTTCTTTTAAACTAGTATACAGAGTTAGAGATTCATCCATTTGCTTGTGTCTATCAGTCATTCCTTGCTCTTGATTGCTGATTACCATTCTATTGTATTTTTGTTTTCTTCATCCAATCACCTGCTAATAGATGTTTGAATAATTTCTAATTTTTAATACTGTAAATAAGACTGATATGAATATCTGTGCATGATTTTCTGTGTGTATATATGCTTTTATATCCCTTGAATAATATGATTCTATAGGTGTAGACGGCCTGAGTTAGATACCAAGTGTGTATTTTTTACCAGATTGCCAAATAGTTTTCCAAAAGGGTTGTGCCATTTTATATTTCCTCCAGGAATGTATAAGAATTCCAGTTTCTCCACATCTTGACCAGAATTTAATAGTGTGAAAGCCTTTTTAAATTTAGCTACTCTAGGGAGTAGTGTTCTTATATGTTTAATATGCATTTCCCTAATGACTGATGATGGTGAGAATCTTGTTCAATACTTAACTGTCATCTGTAGATTTCCTTTTCTGAAAAGCTGTTGAAATATTTTGCCCATTTTTTATTGGATTATTTATCTCCTTATTAAGTGGTAAATGTTCTTGATATTTTCTAGAGACAAGCTCATTTTCAGACATAAGCATTGGGCTTTCCTTCTAGTCTGGTTATAAAATCAAATTTTTTTCTAAACTTCCACTTAATTGAGGTTATCTTGCTTGAGAGAATGGAATTTAAAGATGTCTGGATGTCTCTGAAAATCATAGGATTACATGGAAAGTGGCACATAATAAAGGTACAGACTTGGACTTCCTTTTTCTTGTTGCCTAAGTTATTTCCTGGTAATATATGACCTCTAAAGAGAGCTTATTTTTTACCTCTGCTCCCAATACTGGTATAAAACTCTGTAAGCTACTTTGCTTGTCATATTTAAGTATTCTTTCTGTTGTATTGTGCACCTGTGCTGAAACCATAACCTCTTGTATCAAATGCTCAGAGATTTTGGGGGAAAAGGTGGATAATGCTTCTCTCATTTTAAAAAAATTGCTTAAATTAGTTTCAGAGGTAGAATTTAGTGATTGATGAGTTGTATATAATACCCAGTGTTCATTACATCATGTACCCTCCTTAATGCCCATCACCTGGTTACCCCTTCCCCCGAACCCCCCTCCCCTCCAGCAACCCTCAGATTGTTTCCTAGAATTCGGTGTCTCTCTCTCTCTCTTTTTTTTTTCTTTAAGATTTTATTTATTTATTTGACAGAGACACAGCGCAAGAGGGAACACAAGCAGGGGGAGTGGGAGAGGAAGAAGCAGGCTCCCTGCTCCGTTGGGATGTAGGGCTCAATCCCAGGACCCTGGGATCATGCCCTGGGCTGAAGACAGACGCTTAACAACTGAGCCACCCAGGCGCCCCTAGAATTCAGTGTCTCTTGTGATTTGCCTCCCTCCCTGTTTTTATCTTATTTTTCCTTCCCTTCCCCTGTGTTCAGCTTTTTGTTTCTTAAATTCCACTATGAGTGAGATCATATGGTATTTGTCTTTCTCCGACTGACTTCTTTCACTTAGCATAATACACTCTAGTTCCGTCCACATCATTGCAAATGGCAAGATTTCATTCTTTTTGATGGCTGAGTAGTCTATACAGTGCTTCTCCCATCTGGAGTAGTACTTCAGCAGAGATTGCCGCATGTTCCAACTCGTGTGTTAAGGAAGACAGGGCCAGCACTTCCCCCTTGCAAGGGGACTTTGCGTCGTTGGGAATGAAACTCAGGATCTCTTCAAGAATCTATCTCAGTCCAGGCTACTTCAGACTGTATTCCTTCTTCTAAGAGAGGACGATTTCACGGGGGTGGAGATGTCTTTGCAGCCTCGATTCCATGTGTAGCAGCATCAAGCCGGCGAGAATGGGTCTCTTGATCATCATTTTTTATGGAAGAGGGCTGGATTTCTTAAGAATGTGTTTCTGAGAATATACAATTTGGAGTCTTAATATTAACTCTGTGTGTGTGTGTGTGTGTGTGTGTGTGTGTGTGTGTGTGTGTGTGTGTTGCTGTTGTGGCACACAGTAGAAGGATGATAACAGTGCCAGCCTGACCAGTTTCATAGCGCAACACTTTGCCCACTACACAAAATGTTCACGTTTCTGGAAAGCTAATTGTCAGTCTCAGCCTAAACTAGTTTTTATTGAAAGGGAACAAGGGGCAAGTGTACTAAATCCTTCCAAATATGTTTCAGATGTTAAAATGAAAAACCACTACTTATAAATTTTATTGTCACGGGGTGTAAAGAAATACACCACAAATACTTTGTTGGTTTCACATCATTTTTAAGCTAATGGGAATTCTATATGTGATTAATAACATAATTTCCAAATTATGACACTTGACTAAATTCCTAATGAGGGGTTTAGGGGCTGAGAAAATGAATAAAAATACAGATCTTATAATACTTTTCTTGGTCACAAAAAATGATGAGGCTCTGCTCTCTTGGTTATGCTTCTCATGAGTAATACCTCTTTTCTTCCTTGATAAGGATCAGTGTAATAACCCGACTGGCAGTCGTGTGCGGCACCATCTCTGTTTTTGATTTTTATCTTTAAAAGTGAAAAAAGAGAAGCTGTTTTTCAGATGGAAGTGCTCCACAAATGCCACAGTGTAGCTGAGTTTAAATAGAAATATGTAACAGATTCTAACTAAAGCAGGTGTTTCATACACCTATGTTGCAATATATTCTAAAGCAGTAATACTTAAAGTGATTCAAAGCCACGTAAACACTTCTCCACTAACTTGACTTTTTAAAGTGTCCAATATTCTGATTCTCTCGTATTATCTGTTCTGCAGTGTTGTAGAGAAAACATCTTTCAAAATACTTGTTTTTTATATACTCCATCATTGTCTTCCATCCTGAGGTTGGGGGAAAAAAGGTTCCTGGGGTGATCTTTTCCCTGCCCTTTCCCTTCTACAGCCCCACAGAACAAACTGCAGACCCAGGGATATTTACTGGTAAGTTACATCAACATTCAATGAAGAAATAATACCGATATGCAAAACTTGTCTAGGCAATTGGAAAAGAAAGTAGCCTGAGAACAAAGGATAAACAAGAACATTATGAGAAAGAAATATTACCAGTTAGCCCCAAGTGTGAATATAGAGGCAAATTCCTCAACAAAATAACAAACATAATCTAGCTATATTAATTATATCATAACCAACTTGGTTTTATTCCAGGAAAGCAAAATTTGTATGTTTGTTTCGTATTAGAAAATCGATTATTGTGATTCACTACATTCATAGATTAAAGGAGTACATTCAGAATGGTAATAGATAAGGAAAAGCATTTCACTAAATTCAACATCATTCATTTTAAAAAAAAGGCCTCTTAGAAATGAGTATTAAACAGTAACTGTAATCATGATAATGAAATCCTCCTTCTTTGTGTTTGATGACATCAGTTTGCATCTAGGAGGATGCAGTTTCTCCTTATAGAAGCTGGCTTTTCATAACTCATCAGGGGTGGGAAACAGATTGTAGATGTACGACATTAAAACATCTGAGTTTTGGACTATTCCCACCACTCCCCTCTGCACTGAGGATCAAGAGCAGTTGGCCCAAAGCTCAAGGCATTGTTTCTCACACCTCAGCATGCTTTGGAATCACTGGAAGGGCTGTCACAAAGATGACTGTGTCCCACTCCCTGAATATCTCATCTAGTGCGTCTAGACGAAGGCCTGGTAATTTTCATTTCTAACAAGTTCCCAGGTGATAGTGATGCTGCTTCTTGGGGTACCCAACTTTGAGAACCATTGGCCTGAAACAGGGAGTGTGAACAGGGAGTTTGGGTTGGAGAGGCAAGGCAATGACTGTGGTTATTATTTTTATTTGCCATTGCACAGAAGCTACATAGAGCTTTAAAATTCTAGTCTTTATGGCACTTTTGGTTTACCCCTGTTTTATTTATCTCACCTTTCTAGAAAACAGAGCTTGAGGTAAAGGCTTATTTGCTAAAACTTTATTGAGGAACATTATCCCAGTGAGGGCTGGAAGAATGATACAGGGCAGGATGGAGAGAAAACACATGTAGTGTATTATTAAGATTGATGTCGAGGGCAACTGGCTGCTCAATCCTATGGGACTGTTTCCAGTCTACTTCAGCGCTATCTTTGAAGGGGAAAAATAGAGAAAATTGATCTACCAGTGCCTGTATCCCACTGTGAGTGAACATATTTAAATGCACTGATTTCACAAGTATGTCCTGACATTTCTCAGTAAATTGTGTCCTCACTAAAGCCCTGGGATGATAGGTGAGAAACACATGGTAGACCTGCAAGGAGAGACCATAGGCTTATGTCCCCCTGATGTCTGGTGGAATCACACAACAGCTGAATATCAAGTGAGACCCGGAGAGTTCAAAGTGAGCATAAGAAATAGGCATCTTGCATATACTTAGATCTGTATTATCACTGGCTTGCCATTGTAGGTGGCAACCACCATATGATATGGTATGTGGCTTCCATTGTGTCAAAACAGGATGCCCTCACTTTTCGTACAAAGAAGGAGGTGCATGTTCTCTTTAAGATGATGGCCAGGTTCAATCTTTGAAAAAAAAAAAGATTTAATTAAATCACCTGTATTCAATCTCAAATTTGCTAGTTTCTCTTTTAGTACATTTCTTCTTGGTTTAAGGTAGGGTGAGCTTTGGGACTTCTTGGGAACCATAATCAGGTTAGTGTGTTCCCAGTTCTCACATAGTCCATTTCTTCTAAAATTTCCTTTTACCTGTGCCTTCTGACATTTCCTTTTTTTGTTTATTATTTATTTATTTATTTAAGAGAGAAAGTGAGCGAGCATGAGCAGTGGGGAGAGGCAGAGGAAGAAGCAGGCTCCCCACCAAGCAGGGAGCCCAATGCGGGGCTCGATCCCAGGATCCTGAGATCATGACCTTAGCCGAAGGCAGACGACTAACCGACTGAGTCCCCCAGGCGCCCCCTGACATTTCCTAATAGTATTCCTCACTAATTGTAACATTTCTTCCTCATTTACTGAAAATCATGATCATATTCAAAATTGAAGAAGTGATTTTAGGAAACTATTAAAACTGGTCTCTTGTGTGCTTACCAGGACATTAAGTCTAATATCATTGGTAATAAACCCATATCAATAATTATCACCACCCCACATCATATTTTACTACCCAGGTCAGTATCACGCCGTCACGATCCATTTCTATATATGTTATCCTAACCCCTGACTATTAGCTAAGTCTTCATTGCTATGGGGAATGGATAAGCCTGTAGCAATTCTATCTCCCAGTAATTCTTCTTTTAAACTTACCTATGACCAGGGTCAGGGTGAGGCTCCTGGCACAGTAGATGTACCCCTCCAGTTCCCACTAAGTCATCTGCATGTGTCACTAGACCACTTCACTGAGTAGGCTTCCTGGTGCTCTTTCTTCAGCTTCTACAAATCAGGGGCCAGCCCCGCACCAGTTGCCAAAGCAACAACCATACCAGAAACACTTAACCAACTCCCACAAATTCCATAAAGTCAAACCTCCATTTTAAATCCATATTCTCTATCATTCCTAGCGATTCTTTTTCTCTGATCACCCACCAAGTAATACAACAAATTAGTGCTGGAGATGATTCCTGAGGTAAAAACTTCCTAAAGATGGAGCTCTGAATTGATGATAGCTTATTTGGAGTTGATTCTCTGCTCTGATTAGACTTAAAGGGATTGATGAACCTATTTCTAGTGGTAAAGTGAGCATTGATAATCTATGCCATATAATGGCAGACAGTTACTTTAATTATCATTGGTAGAACCCTATAGAGTGTGTGTAGGAGGAAGGCTTTTGGTGGCCAAATACTTACTAACGTAGACTACTTTGACGAAAAGAAGCAGTATGATGGAATTGATCATTGCTTTTGAAGTATGCTGTGGGACTGGCAGATAATGATGAGCTCAGGGCTTTAAATTTCCAGTTCAAGTTCACGCAAGGAAACTTGTATAATTTAACCTATTTTTCCTTCTTCCTTTCTCCTGTTCCCCTACCTTTTAATGTAAGTTGTATTTAGAGTATGTAACTTATATCTCAGTATTAACATCATGGGCAATCAAAAGGAGAACATGGCTCAGTGGGAAAAACGATAAATCGCACTCAAAGATAAAGGAGAGTTTGTTTCATTTTTTTGAGGAGGTTAACTTATTTGTGGTTGTATAAGGATAGCAGTGTTTGGTGAAAGCATGCTTTTGCTTTTTTCTTTATGTGAAAACTAAATACGATTAAAAAAGTATTTTCCCTGTCACCTGTGAATTGTTTAATTGATTTAAAATTTTTTTGTTTCAATGATTTTGTTATTTTTAGTTTTACTAGATTGTTGGGAGAATGCTTTCATGTCTATTTTAGGGATTTATTGATACTTTCTTTGTGACCTAATATGTGAACATTTTTTTATGAATTTTCCATGTTTACTTGAGAGGGTTATTCTCTATCATGAAGGTATGGAGTTCAATATATAGCTATAAAATCGACTTTACTATGTAACTTAGGTGATATTAATCTTTACTTTGGTTTTGTCCACTTGATTTGTGTGGTAAATAGGAAAAAAAAAAGGTCATAGTATATTTCAGATTTTGCCATTTGTGAGTTCTCTTACTCTACCCTTTTCATCTGGTCTAATCTTGTCACTTGCTTTGACCAGTAGAATGTGGCAGAAATGATGTTACGAGACTTCCAACCTGAGACTCTTAAAACCTCTAGTCCCAGCCAAGGTACCGTCTGGGTAATACCAAGTAGAATAATCATCTAATTAATGTACACAACCCGAAAAATAATAAAGTATTCTCTGAAGTTTCTAAGCTTTGAGGTGTTTTGTTACGCAATAAATCTCAGTGCATGGTTTGTTTTGATAATGGTGTGTTAAAATCTCTCGTTAGTATATTCTTATATCTTCTATTGTAATTTCTCATTTATAAAGTTGGTGGTTGTGTTGATAATTGCACAGATGTTGGTAACTATTATATCTTCATCGTGAATTATTGCTTTAGCAACATAACTTGTCCTTTTCATAAAAACTAATACTTTTTGGAATGCTAGTTTGTCTGGCAGCTTATATATAACATAGAGCTAATTGTGTGAGGTAAAATGAAAATATTTTTATTATGTAATTTACCCTAGTTATTTTTTTTGAATTGTCTAACATAAAATTTTATTGTATTATTTTATCAAATAATTTTAGTGTTTTAATTTCTGTGTGTCTTTCTCAACGTGAGGTTTTTTTTCTTTGCTCTCTTCTTTATAATTCCTTTCTGTATTTAAGAAGTTTGCATTTTTAATTCCCTTTGGACACTCTCCTTATTTAGGCTTTAGTTCTCTTGTTGATCAATTGTCACAAGGAATGAGCTGTTTCCTACTTTCCTCTTTCCTTTTCCCTTCACAAATTTTTAAAATTTTGTCAGTTTTACTTGACCAGAATGCAGTTGGGCACGTTTTAATAAGTTATTCTTCTACTCTTTTATTCCCTTTATTTTAAACTTAGATCCATGATTAAACACAGATAATGCTTCCTATAACTCTTGTTGCCAAAGTGACTGCAGTCATCTTTTGGTTAAATAAAACTTGTTCTTACATAGATATTTCCAGAAGGACTTGTGAGAACAGCATTTCTTGAATTCTTCTTAAAAAAAAAAAACCATTTTTATAGATTTCCTTTTTAAGGACAGTTGAGATGGATATAAAATCATTGGTTCACAATTTATATCTTGGAGTATTTAGGTAATGTTCCAGTGCTTTCAGAAACACGATGTCATCTTAATTCTCTTGCCCTTGTAAGACATTTTGCAGGCCTGCTGGAAGCTGTGAAGTGGTTTTGTTTGTTTGTTTGTTTTTTGTTGTTGTTGTTTTTACCTTTATCTTTAAAGAATGTGCATACAACACAAATCTGTCTAGGATAGGTCTTGAAATTGAGAATTCCTGGTCAGATTTTCTAGATATTTGATGGGCAGTTAAAATTTGCAGAAAAGTATCCTTTCGTTCAAACAAAGTTTCTCTAAATTGTAGATTTAAATATTCCTTAAGTTTTCGTCTTCAGAGATTCCAGGTATGTATGTGTTGGATTTCGGAGGGGCCTGTCCTTCCTTTTGATTACTTTGTCTATGATTGGTTCCACTACTGTCCTTAGCTCGTTTTCATCCTACTTTCATCAAAACACATCGTAGAATTTTAATTCATTGGATACTTTAGAAATTTATTTCTGCTTTGGAGTGATGTTTTTTCTTGAACATTTTTCTTTCTTTTTTTTTTAAATATTTTATTTATTTATTTAACAGAGATAGAGACAGCCAGCAGAGAGGGAACACAAGCAGGGGGAGTGGGAGAGGAAGAAGCAGGCTCATAGCGGAGGAGCCTGATGTGGGGCTCGATCCCATAACGCTGGGATCACGCCCTGAGCCAAAGGCAGACACTTAACCGCTGTGCCACCCAGGTGCCCCTCTTGAACATTTTTCTAAGCTTAATTAATGTTCATTTCATTCCTTCCAATTTTTGGGGTCCATTTTGGTTGTCAGTTTTTGAATTTCAAATTCAAGTTGTTTCCTCCTATGTTCCCAAATGCTCTTTGTGTGTGTACGCACATATATGAATACACACACATAAATATATAGTGAGAGAGGCTTTCTACTGTGTATGGATTTTGTGTTACCCAAATACATAATTTTTAAAAAATCATATGCAATTGCCTTCATATATCTCTATATTTGATGTCATACTAACATCAGGGGAAATATTTTTGTTGTAATCAATAAAATAAAAGCAGCTAAATTATCCAACTCTTTTTTAATCTTTTGCATTACGTTCATTATAGTACTAGTGGCTCTGGATGTCACAGTGAGAAAAATCTTTCCCTCAAATTTTATTATGAAAATTTTCAATTACTCAGAAAAGATGGAAGAATTCTGTGGTGAATGCCCAAATATATACCACCTAGCTCTAAAAAAATGTTAGTAGACTTTATTTATCACATATTTATACACCTAGCCATCTTATTCATATAACGATGTATCTTATTTAATGCAGGAAATGTCACTTAGTTTCCTTTTTTGGTTGATATTTGTTTTTGTTTTGAGCTGTAAGTTCTTTGAGAGCAGTAACTGGTAACCAAAATATACAAATAACTAATAAACCCTAACAATAAGAAAACAATTCAATTTAAAAATGGGTCTAGAAGATCTACAGATGGCAAATAAGCATATAAAAAGATTCTCCACATATATATCGTCAGAAAAGTACAAATAAGAACAACAAGAGGTACCATCACATACCTGTTAGAATGGCCGAAATCTAAAACAGTGACAACACCAATGAGGAGGGTGTGGAACAACAAGAACTTTGATTGCTGGTGAAAACACAGGATGGTGCAACCACTTTGGAACATAGTGTGGTGATCTTGTACAAAACCGAACGTACTCGTACCACATGTCCAGCAAGTATGCTCCTTGGTATTTACCCAAAGGAGTTGAAAGTGTATGTCCACACAAAAACCAACACACTGATGTTCATACAGTGTTACTTAGAATTGCTAAAACTTGAAGGAAACCAGGATGTCCTTTGGTGGTTGAATAGATAAATAACCTGTGGTAGAGACAGTCTCTGGGGGAGATGAAGGAATTATTAATCAGCCTAAAAAGAAATGAGCTAGTAGGCCATGAGGAACCTTAAGTGCGTATTACTAAGTGGAAGCTGCCGATCTGAAAGGTTGCCTATTGTATGATTTAAACTATAAGACATCTTGAAAAAGCAAAACCATGGAGACAGTAAAAAGATCAGTGGTTTCCAGGACTAAGAGGGGAGGGAGGGATAACTAGGCAGAGCACAGAGGTGATTCAGGAAAGTGAAACTAATCTGTATGATACATGTAATTAATATATTGGTTGAAACTCATGAAATACATATCACCAAGGGAAAGCCCTTAGGTAAATTGTGAATTTAGGGTGATTGTGATGTGTCAGTGTAGATTCATTGATAAACAAATGTACTACAGTGATGTGGGGGGTTGAGATTAGGAGAGGATAGGCATGTGTATGGGGGCGGGGTATTCGTGGGAATTCTCTGTACCTTGTGTTCAATCTGGCTGTGAAACTAGCACCGCTCTGAAACATAAGGTCTCGGGGCACCTGGCTGGCTCAATGGTTGGGCATCTGCTTTCATTTCAGGTCGTGATCTTGGGGTCCTGGGATCGAGCCCTGTGTTGGACTCCCCACTCAGCTAGGAGTCCACTTCTCCCTCTGCCCTTCCTCACTGCTGGTGCGCTTTCTCTCTCTCTCTCAAATAAACAAAATCTTAAAAAAAAAAAAAGTCTTTAAAAAAAAAAAAGTTTGCTGCTACATTTAAGCTTTACTTGCCTTCCTTTTTCCAACTTCTTTAGGTGTATCTGAGACTTTTCTTGTTTCTTGAGGAAGGCCTGTATTGCTATATACTTCCCTCTTAGTACCTCTTGTGCTGCATCCCATGAGTTTTGAAGTGTCATGTTTTCGTTTTCATTTGCTTTCATGTATTTTTAAAATTTTTATTTAATTTCCTGGTTGACTCATTCATTCTTAGTAGGATGTTCTTTAACCTCCATCTACAATGGAATATTACTCAGCCATCAAAAAGAAGGAAATCTTGCCTTTTGCAATGACGTGGATGGAACTAGAGGGTATTATGCTAAGCATAATAGGTCAGTCAGAGAAAGTCAAATATTATAGAATTTCACTCACATGTGGAATTTAAGGGAAAAAAACAGAGGAACATGGGGAAGGGAAGGAAAAATAAAATAAGATGAAAACAGAGAGGGAGGCAAACTCTAAGAGACCTTTAACTCTAGGAAACAAACTGAGTGTTGCTGGAGGGCAGGAGGTTGGAGGGATGGGGTAATAGGGTGATGGGCTTTAAGGAGGGCACTTGATGTAATGAGCACTGTGTGCTGTATGCAAGTGATGAATCACTAAATTCTACCCCAGAAAGTAATGCTACAATATATGTTAACTAAATTGAATTTAAATAAAAATTTCGTAAAAAGTCACACATGCATAGCTTCTTGTATGTAGTCAGTAAATAATATCAACTCTTCAACTTACTGTTAGAATTTATAATTTTAACCTTTTTGCTAATGGTAAGTTTATGGGTATAATAAAGTGAGGTGTCAATTATGAGGAAAATTCCAGTGCATTCTACTGAAAAGAAATGTATGTTCAGGCAACAGAAATTGAGATAAAGATTTTAGTTGTATATTATCTTTGTCTACATTTTCCTCAATAATCCCCCCCTTTTTTTTTTTGCTTCATTTCTCCTTGCGTGCATCTGCCCTGCTGAATGATGAGGGTTCCAGTATTTCATAGACTTATTACTCATTAACTAGGAAATATTTGAGCAACTAAAGTCGGTGTCTCTTGTTCATACTGTTAGATCCTTTCCAGCATCCTACCGACAGGCAGTAACTTTGCTCTTTTTTCTCCTACATAAACTATGTCCTCGACTATAGCTGCTAGTGTTTGCTATGGTGACTGTAGAAAACACCATTGGCTTGCAAGTCTCAAGCTATAAGACATAAAGCACACATTGGAGTATTAGCAACATAACCCTTTTATCGAATGGAAATTTTACTTCGAAAGGATTAAGTATGCAGAAAACTTTAACTCAGATTTCCATATTGTTGGACTATCACAAGTCAACACAAAGTTGGTAATAAAAATAGAAGACTGAAACAGTTAACAAGACTCAGTATAAATATAATACATATGTAACTTAATTCTGAAGCTGATATCTCTCTTACTTAAATTAACTGGGCTATTTGATGTGAATGAGGATGTTAGTGTAGTTTTGAAGCCAGGAGAAGAACAATACTCAGACAGCTCTCAAAAGGACCCTAAAACTAATGGGCTGCCTCGCAACACCTTTATAAACCTTTGCAAACTTCTCCCAGAGTGGGTGTTAAAGGTACAAAGAGCAGATGAATTGAGTGGGAAAATAAAGTAAGATAAATAGTGTAACATTGAATCAATACACTATTTCAGGGAGTAACATTCCAAATGGTATAGTCAGCCATGTTGGTAAACAGCATTATATGTGATAGTTTCATGTTGCATGAAAAGTAGTATTCAAGTAACAGATGGAATGGGACTTGATAAAGGTTTATTTTCTATTCCTGGAAAATGAAAAAAAATATTTTGGTTACCTTCAGAAAAGTTCACTAAGACAGAATTATCAAAGATGATTTGAAATTACTATATTCGGTATAATAAAGAGCCCAAACTACTTCATTTGAGTTCCTACACACCTAATATATTTCTATTAAAGCGCTTACCTTCTATCCTGGATAATTTTCTGTGTATATGTCTTTTACCCTTTAAATTCCTGACATGAGGTTTTCTTTCTGGTAAGTCTTTTAATCTCCACTTTCAACACAATGAGCAAATACTAAATTAATGCACAAACGAATGGAAGAATGGCTGAATTAATGAATAAATATTTGCCCACCTACCTAGCTCTTTTCATTTTCTATCTCTGATGTCAAGTCTAGTTTCTTCTTGCTTTCCTCATTCCACATTTGCATTTCAAATCAGTTTAAATCGAATACCTATGTTATTTCACTCATTCTGTTTATCCTAAAACTTTGCATGATATTTCTATCTTCTCTGGATAATTATTTCTTTGGAGAAGGGAAGGAAAGAAAAAAGTTGCACGCATTTTGCTCATGTATCGTAATATATATCTGAAGAGAGTGCCTCTCAAATTTGAAAGTTCTCTTACTTGAGCAGTTTGTAACCCCAACTGTACTACAAAGGAAAGGGAAAAAATTCCCGCCAATAGAACTGTCTGCTTAAGTAATTTAAGATGGAAATAGGGCGTAAATTACATCTCTTCAAGAGAGGAGAGAAGTGGGTCTCCTCTGCCACTTGGGAGAATAAATTCTAAGTAGTACATGAAATGGAACAGCTTAATTTTGTACATTACAGTGCTTGGCAATTGAATGGATGGGCACTCTTTCAGCTCCTGCCAAATGCTATTGACCTGAATCCAAGACTTGTTGGAAGATAAGGGCAATGAGGGTCAATCCAATTTGATCTTTTAATTCCTGCCTTAAGTCAGGTCTCTCTGGGACAGATAAGATGAAGTTCTCTGTTATGTGTGCTTCTGAGCACAATTCCAAGAATCGTTTTTCTGCTTAGCACAGAACCCAGGGCTCTGATTCACTGGCCCATAATAGGGGAACGAGAATGTGTCTTTCCACCATTTTTCCCCCCTAAGGACTACAGGTTGTTGCAACTCCTTTAACTTTCTACTTAGGTGACTCCCCCTCCCTCCACCCCCTGGATTCTGGAAATAAGTTGTTTGACGATCTAAAATTTCAACATGTTAAAGGTGTTCCATTTTTGTGTCTGTCTTCTGAGGTTTGAAAAGTTAGGAATCACTGATATTACTGACATGTTATTTTTAACACCAGATCTGTGTTTTAGGAATGGAAAGTGTGGAGATATGGTACAGATCTGAAAGTGAAACCACAGGGCCATAAAAGGAAAAGCAAGTTAAGAGGCTTTCTACAGCAGGATGGCAGAAAGATGATAAGGGTCTAATCTAAAGCATAAGGCTCTTAATCTCAGGAAACAAACTGAGGGTTGCTGGAGTGGAGAGGGGCGGGAGCGGATGGGGTGGCTGGGTGATGGACATAGGGGAGGGTATGTGCTATGGTGAGTATTGTGAATTGTGTAAGACTGATGAATCACAGACCTGTACCCCTGAAACAAATGATACATTATATGTCAATAAAAATAAATAAATTATATAAAAAAAATAAAGCAGGGACGCCTGGGTGGCTCAGTCGTTAAGCGTCTGCCTTTGGCTCAAGGCATGATCCCAGCGTTCTGGGATCGAGCCCCATGTCAGGCTCATCCTCTGGGAGCCTGCTTCTTCCTCTCCCACTCCCCCTGCTTGTGTTCCCTCTCTCACCGGCTGTCTCTCTGTCAAATAAATGAATAAAATCTTTTAAAAAAATTAAATAAATAAATAATAAATAAATAAAGCATATTAGCCAGATAGAAATGTAGGGATGTAATCTGTTTAGATTGATCAACCTTTTTAAACAATTGGAGATGAAGATAAAAATCGAAGACTGTCTATGATTTTTGTCATAGATAACTAATACTATTAGTTTAGAAGGGGAAGGTAGATAAAGGAAGAATGGCTGGCTTTTTGTTGTATCTAAGAAAAAAATAGCCTGGGGTAAATTGAGATTGACATACCCAGAATTCCTTGGAAGGGAACTATTTTTGGGAAGTTAGAAATATGAAATCAGAGGTGAACGGAAGGTAATAATATTACTCTTCCTTTTCAATGAGAAAATTTTGGCACAGAGTTGTTTTTTTCTCAGAATACCATTAATGCACGGTGAGTATATTAATCCACTTGGCCTGCTATAAGAAAAGACCATGCGCTGGTGGACAGGCATTTATTTCTCACAGTGATAAAGGCTGGAAGTTCAGCCTGGTTGGATTCTGGGGAGAACCCTCTTCCTGACTTGTCAGTGACCACCATCTCACTGTGTGCTCACGTGGCCTTTCCTCAGCAGGTGTGTATGGAATAAGAGAGAATTCTCCCTTTTCTTCTAGGCCACCAGTCCTATTAAGTTAGAACCCTACCCTTAAGACTTGACTTAACCTTTATTACTCCTTAGAAGACCTATCTTCAGATCTGGTCATTTTGGGGTTAGGGCTTCAGCATGAATTTTGGAGGGACCCAATTGACCAGCACGCACCAGCAAAGCATGGTGATACTGAATGGAATGAACCTTAAATTAATTAGGAATACAAAAAATTGTAGCACATAGTTTTGTTCTCAAGAATATTGTTGTAGTACTATGTATGTATACTATATATATTATTATATATAATATATATAAAATATAAATATATAAGAAAAATATTGTTAGTATAATATAATGCAATATGTAATATATCTATAAATACAGGTGTATCAGTATAAAAAGAAACTATTTCTTGGCAGTATTTCTAATGAAACCTACAGAGTGCTTATAGGTACAAATCATCATCAGTGAAACTTAAATTAGTTATGTGTTTTGACTCTGCAGACATGGTTTTATTCTTTGAAGAGAGTGCAGTGTGTCAGAGAAATTGAAATCAGTTATCAACTCTTAGGCAACAGAAAAAGTGCATCTGTTGGAAACACATCTTTATAGAAAGCCAAGGGAAAAAGCACTCCTTAAAGCCGTGTGACTTGCACAAAGAGAGTTAGACGATTACACATCGAGGGCTTATACTTTTACATAAATCTTTCAAAGTACCTTTTAAGTGCTTCCAACTACTTCATTAGCATCTAACATGTGATTGCAAAACAGTAACCAGAAATATATATTCTAGAAATAGGTGGTATCCAAACTGACTTCCCTACTGGAGGTCAAGGAGAAATTTGCCTGTGAAAAAAAATAAAGATGATTAAATCCTCAAAGAGAAAAAAAATATTCTCACCATGTTGGGTCTCATTTTTTGTTTTGTTCAACTTCTGATCAAATATCAATGTGTAATTAGAATGTTATGTTTGTGGCTCCTTAATATATTCATTTATATTTGCCCTAACTCACTCTAATATGTGACCTCATGTTCACATTTCAGAAAAACAGTCATTAGACCAGTCCAGGCTTCAGGGTGGCTTTGTAGATAGGTTTCAAAACTCATTAGTATGTCAACAATTTTGACAGGCCTGTAAAATATTGTGACCCTGTTTATAGTTATCCATGTCACCCCATCTACGGCTTCCTTGGCCCTAGGCTTTTCTCCTGACCCCTCTGTCATTAGGACAAAAGGATGTATGCAAACCTTCACCAAATAATTGGACTCAAAATTGATGACCCTAAAATAACAGGAACATATGGGTGAATAAGGAGCCCATGGCCATTTATTGAACAATTAATATTTTACAGTCATTTTGATGCAACTTTCCTTCTGTGTCCCACACCCAGTGATACTAATACTTGCATTTTATTTTCTTAAAAAATTTTTTAAAATTTAAATTCAATTAATTAACATATAATGTATTATTTGTTTCAGGGGTACAGGTCTGTGATTCATCAGTCTTATATAATACCCAGTGCTCATGACAACACATACCCTCCCCAGTGTTCATCACCCAGCTACCCCATCCCTCCCACCCCCTCCACTCCAGCAACCCTCAGTTTGTTTCCTATGATTAAGAGTCTCTTATGGTTTGTCTCCCTCTCTGGTTTCATCTTGTTTCATTTTTCTCTCTCTTGCCCTATGATCCTCTGCCTTGTTTCTTAAATTCCATGTATCAGTGAGATCATATGATAATTGTCTTTCTCTGATTGACCTATTTTGCTTAGCATAATACTTGCACCTTAGAGCTGGGAAACCAGCGTTAGTGTAAGGGTTTAGGGCACTGTCTTAACTAACAGGCATGTGCAGATTTGCACCCTATTTCTGATACTTAATAGCTCTATGGTCCTGGGAAGTTTTTTTTCATATTAAGTAAAGTAATTTATTTTCATCTGAAATAGTAATTGATTTTCATCCTAAGCATTATTGCATACCTCACCAGGGGAGTGGCTGGATAAAATAAACATGCAAGAGAAGGACATGATCATGCTAGTGGTTAGCACCTTTTTAGTCACAAATGATGAACAAACACTTCTTGCGGTGTTAGAAAATCTGTAACTTACCCAAATCCACATGGCAGGGAAAAATTAGAGTCAGGACTTAATAAAGTTCCCAAGATTTCAGTGCTTTTCCCCATGGGGTGTTTGTAGCTAAATATAATCAGTGTTTTAGATATGTTCTGTGCTGTTTTGCTGCAGCGAATTTGTAGGTCATTAGGTATTTTCATGCATGCTTTGGGATTTAGCTGAAGTGAAATGCAGAGGGCTAATAGGAAATAGGGTGGAAGTAAGTGAAATAGCAGTAGATTTGGGTTATAAATGGAGACATTCGCTGTCCTGGAACAAGTGTCAGGAGACATAGACATGTCTGGTCCAGGGAATCACAACCACCTATAAGACTGTACCATCCCTGTTTGTCTCTACCAAGGGACTCATCCTGCACCTGCAGACCTTCTGCTTCTACTTTCCACCTGAGCACAAAGTGAATTGCTTTCTACCTTGCAATTTTGGTATTTCTTACTCACTTGTACAAATGTTGGTCTTATGGACATAAATGTAGATAGAATATTAACACTGAAGATCACATCTGACCCATTCATCTATGGATGGACAGTTGGGTGGCTTCTGTATCTTGGTGATTGTAATTAATGCGGCAATAAACTTAGGGGTATATATATCTTTTTGAATTAGTGGTTTTGTTTTTGTTGAGAAAATAACCCAGAAGATACAGTGTGTGTGTGTGTGTGTGTGTGTGTGTGTGTCTATGTATAAAATGGAATATTAGCCATAAGAAAGAATGACATCTTGCCATTTGCAACAATATGGATGGATTTAGAACATCTAATGCCAAATGAGATCAGTCAGGCAAAGAAAATACTATATGATTATACTCATGTGGAGCTTGAAAAACAGAAAAGCAAACAAAAAAAGAAGACCAAATGGTGGCTGCCAGAGCGGAAGTGGGTAGGGGATGAGTGAAGTGGATAAAAAGAATTAAGAACACAATTACCTTGGTGAGCACTGAGAAGTGTATCAAATTTTTAAATTATATTGTTTACCTGAAACTAATATAACACTATATGTTAATTATACTTGAATTAAAAAAATTTGAATGAACAAGTATCATATTGGGGTGATAAGTTTTTCAATGTAAACATTAAAAAATGAATAAGTCTTTTCCTGACTTAAAAAAAATATATGGCTTTTGTGCATGTGTGAGTACCTGTAACATAGCAAAGGCAAACAGAAGTGGCAAGAAAAGGTTTATGTTGTAATGTTCACATCATGATTTTTTTTCTGTGTACATGAAAAGGTAATTATTTGTAAATTTCACATGACTCCTTGAATTCTTAACCAATTTATTAGAATCATATAATACAATACTTAAGTATCTTGTCATCTAGGGAATACATTTTAATTCATTTTCATTTTCTTTCAAGACAAACGATACATGACAAAAATAGGCTATATTAAACAACATAGAAAAATATCACTTCTTCATACTCTACATGTACGTTTCTTCTTTCTACCCTCTTGATTTTTTATTTAACCACGTTCCATTATCAGTAATGAAGTTGGTCATCTTGTTTATTTTAGATTTGAATTGAACATTCGAAAATGAACACCTGAAAACGTGAACATTTAATGATCTTGAATTTAGCCAGCTAAAAAGAGAATTAGGAAGACGTGGACTTTTTGGTATCAGTGAATGATTGAAGGGTAGTGCAGAGGGAACAGGGTCACCCGAGATCACAGAGCTGCCACAATTGCAGAAATAAGGCACCCAGGTGGGTGAAGTGACTAAATGTACTGAGCGCTTCCTCAGATCTGTTACATCGCCAAATTACTCTTTGTGTTCTGCTGTGGTGGCTTTCTTAGGGTAAAAAATAGGGGAAGGAAAAACGGAGATGACTGTGCTCTCAAACTTAGCATTTATAAAAACAAAAAAGGCAACATTCTAAGGTCCATGATGGTATGGAAGGGAAATATGAGATAGTCTTTATCTAAAGGGGATAGTTTGGTTGAGTTTTTATCACATCCCTCCTCCTCTCTGCTTGTCCTGAAACTTAAAGACCATTCTGAAAAGTTGAGAGAAAATTCAGTTTTCCTTGTACCACTCAAGAGCTTGCTTTTTTCACTATGTTAAAAATCAGGACAAAAGGATTTATTGTTTTTTACGAGTGCACCACTGAAGAAATGTTTGCAAGAAATTCTTCACATGCTATAGTAGTCTGGATTCTCCAGAGAGACAAAACCAATACATCTAGAAAAAAATTGATTGTAAAGCATTGGTTCACATGACTATAGAGGCTGAGAAGTCCCATGGTCCACCATCTACAAGCTGGAGCCCTGGGAAAGCAAGTGGTCATTAGAAGCCCTGATAGCCGGGGGTGTAGATTCAGACTGAGTCTTAGGGCCTGAGAACCAGGAGTGCTGAGGGCGGGACAAGACTGATGTCTCAGCTAAAACAGCTCATCAAGGAGATGATTGGTTTGGACACATAGTATGTGTACTTACTTAATTGACATTGGTAGGAAAAGAAGAAAGGATTGTGTGACATTGGAAGCCTGATTTATTTCCAGCACTGTTGTGGGCTTGCACAGTAGCTTTGTCTAAATAAAATTCTGTGTATTTGGCCAAGTTTGCAGTGAACTGCAGACTCTTAAACCTCTTTACTTTCCCGATGCCTCAGTTAATACTGTCTTCTAATATTTTCTGTAAGTACACATCCAAATATCCATTTTAAGTGTAGTATCCATTATAGTTGCTTAAATTAAGGTGTAATTGACATACAAAATTGTATTTCAGGTGTGTGACATGATTTCACATTTATATATGTTGTGAAATGTTGACTACAATAAGTCTAACTTCTGTCACTTTCCATAGTTTGTATAACGTTTTTCTAGTAATGAGAACTTTTAAGGTCTATTCTCTTAGCAACTTTCACATATATAATATTAATTGTAGTCACCATGCTTTGTATTACACCCCTGTGACATATTTATTTTGTAACTGAAAGTGTGTACCTTTTGACTCCTTCATGCATTTCACCACCCTCACCCCTGCGTCACCATCGATATGTTCACTTTATTTATGAAGTTGACTTTTTGGGTTTTGTTGTTGTTTTAGATTCTACATAAGAATCTTTGTCTGACTGACTTCAAATAGCGTTTTGTCCTTAAGGTACATCTATGTTCCCACAAGTACCAAGATATCATTCTTTTTTATGGCTGAATAACACTCCGTCATATATAGATGTGTGTGTGTGTGTGTGTGTGTGTGTGTGTGTGTGTGTGTATACACACACACACACACACCATATCTTCCTTATCCATTAATCCACCAATGGACACCTAACTTGTTTCTGTATCTTGGCCATTGTAAATAATGCTGCATTAAGCATGGAGGTCAATATGCATTTTCGAGTTAGTGTTTCATTTTCTTTAGATAAATGTTCAGCAGAGGAATTGCAGGATCATATGGTAGTTCTATTGTTAATTTTTAGAGGAAACTCCATAGTCTTTTCTATAGTAGCTGCACCAATATACATTTTCAGGAATAGTGCACAAAGGTTCCTTTTTTTTTCTATATCCTCGTTAATGCTTGTTATTACATCTTTTTGATACTACCCATTCTAACCGGTGTGAGGTGACATCTCATTTTGGTTTTGACTTTCATTTTTCTGAAGATTAGTGGTGATGAGTATCTTTTTAGTGTCTGTTGGCCATCTGTATGTCTTTCTTGGAAAAATGTCTATTCAGATCTTCTACCCGTTTTTTAATTGGATTTTTTTTTTTTTGCTCATATACTTTGGATATCAATCTCTTATAAGATACATGATTTGTAATTATTTGTTCCAATTCAGTAGGTTGACTTTTTCATTTTGTTGATCGTTTCCTATGGTGTGCAGAAACTATTTAGTCTAATGTAGTCCCACTTATTTTTGCTTGCTTTGTTTTGGTGTCACATACCAAGAAAAATCACCACCAAGATATATGTCAAGGGGCTTACTGCCGTTGCACTTTTTGCACGTGTTAGAAGATTCAGCATAGAATCGATTTATTAGATGAAAGTTAAGTAGATATTTATATATGTTTTACATGTACACATTAATCTGTGAAAAATACATGTATTTATACATACTATAAATGTATATATTTTCCATATTTAAGCAACTTATATGTTGTACACTTATAAAATAAATTAACTGTAAATGCCAAAAAGGCTGCAGAAGAATTAACAAGAAGGGTAGGAATATTAGTGAAACTAGCAGGGTAAGTGAATTCCTTAGAGGATAGTGGAGGGTAGCAGGATAAATGAACTCACCCACCCCCTTACCCCACCGGTTTTGATATCCTTATAATATATGTCACTAATCATAGAATCTGGGCTAGTAACACCAACATAGATTTGTTCCTTTTGTTGAGAAACATCCAATGAGTGTACATATGTGTGTACAAGTTTCAATTTTATATTCGCCAGAAGAGATTTAAATGCCGTAGCCCATTTTGCTAGTTAGAGCATGAATCTTTCCCTAGTGTCACAGAGTACCTCTATGCACTGAAATTGTTGCCCAGGGGTGTGTATGTATCTGTTACAAATATTTTGTATGAAGTAAACATAATCCCTAGGCATAATTCCAAATTGCAGAGACTGAGATTCTCTCTCTCTCTCTCTCTCTCTCTTTCTCTCTGTAAATATTGGAAGAGCTACCCAAAGATAGTGGTATATTTAGATTATGGGCAAATGAGGGACCAGAGGAAAAGAGTGAAGAGAGAATTCCGTGTTCAATCAGAATAAAAAGAAATTACCACTTTTTAATCATTTGGTGAAGGTTTCATAGACAAGAAACAGTTATTCAAGCATCCTACATTTTCTGCAGTAGGTAAATTTCAGGAAAATTTACCAGCCAAATGATTTAACCTTTATATGATGACATTTTCAAATTCCTTTGCTGGGGCAATGTGTTTGTTTCTTTGCCTTCTCAAATGCAAGTTCATGTTATCAGAGATAACTAAAACTGCTTAAACCATAGCAAAGTGGTAAAATAGAAATCTTAAAGTGAAGTTTAATGTTACCCAACACTTCTTTTTAAAAAATTATTGGACTGAAATCTTTGCCATCATTCTTTTCAAACTTTTTGACTTACCTTCGCTTACCTGGTTTAAAACACTAAAAAAATTACAGCAGTGCCATGAATCTTTGTTTTAATTAACTCAGAGATGAGTACAATGAAGCAGACAGACTATGGAAATGAATGTCATGTTAGCATTTGTACTCAATCTTATTACTGAATTAGCTATTTATCTTTTGCCATGTTCAACAGAGTGCTATATTTTTGTGAGCGCTAAAAATAAAAAATGGCTGCCAACTTTCAAAAGGCTATCTAAAATGATCTATAAATGAAATTATTGAGGCAGATAAAAGAGAAAGATTTAAGGGTAATAATGAGTCCATTGATACTGGAAGAAGTGTGGGGAGAGTCAAGGTAAACTTTACAGACAATATAATTATGGAAGCCTTTAAGCACAGACAGACGATTCAGTCAGATGGGAGACTAGGTAAAGAGATAACATTCCTGGAAAATGAACTGAGTGAAATGTACTCCAGTTGGGCAGGAAAAGTAGAAGAAAACAATACCCTAACACCAGCCCTCAGCATCTGTTGGGCAGTGCCACTGCACGGTGCTGTGAAGCTCACAGTGCTCAGAACACCTACCATAATAGCGTGGATACATCATTGACATAACTCCTGAAATGTTTTTAGCTGAAAATGTAAATCATTGTTCCTCGTTGCTCTTGTGGATTGAGATAAGCAAAATGTGATTTAGCATTTGTTCAACTCTACACTAATTTTTACTAAGTTGAAATATCCTATAAATGTCTTTTTTTCTACCAGAATTAAGTTTCTTTAGAGATATTGTCTTAATATTATGGCAGAGTCTTTCAGGATTTATGTCTTCGGAGGAAAAAAAAAAAAGAAAACTTTTTAAATCCAGTGTATTCTTTATTGGGTCAAAAATTCAAGTCTCATCGTTCAGTTTCTTTAAAAGAGTAATAACATGGAAAATAAATGGTCTTGAGTCTATGGAAGCCACAATTGGTTCTTTATGTTCTCCAGAAGTACAAAAATAAATTATGTCCCATTTATCTATACAGAAAAGAAAAATATATAATGTGGTTGGGAACCATACTAGGGGAGATGCAAGTCCCTGATCAGTGTTTAGAGACAGGTACTACTTCTAAGTATACGGGATATGGCTCATTTGAAGTGTATTCATTGGCGTATGGATTTGCTCAGATACAGAGAGCAAAATTATTTTCTGCATTTGTGGAATACTGATCTGGTTATTTTTAGATGGGCATGCTTACTAGCAGAAAGAAAGGTTTCTCAACCCTCTCAGGTTGGCCTTGAAAACTATGGTGAGGCACCAAGGAGATAATGACAACAGGTAAAATTACTGAAATCTGGTCTCATTCCTCTGTGTAAATCTGAGAAGATAATACTCTTAGCCAAATGTGGGCAGAGTTGGTTGTGGGCGGGGGGGGGGGGGGAAGTAGTATTAATGATTGCAAAGCTGTTTATTAGTTTTAGTTGAGGAGCTTTAAAAAATGTTAATAGCTTCCCTCCTCCCCCCCCCCCCCCGCCTTTTACATGTCTCCTGTACTTCTTTCAGTGGGTAAGCCATTAGGAAGATCTGAATGAGGACAGCAGCCTTAGAAGCTGTGGATACTGGTTACAGAGAAATTAAGACAAAGTGAGTGTATCAAGGACACCATAGCTAAGTTTGTCACTGTTAGAGAAGGAAATGAGAAATATGAAATGGAAGAAAGTTAGAATGAACATTGTAAAATTTGATAGGAATTAATCATATGGGTAGGAACTCATGGTTTTATGTATCTGTGTAGAGACCTAGATACAGAAATTAAATACCAAAATACAAAAGTGTGTATCTGTCTATTCTGTCTTTGGCCACTTGCTATGATAGAAAAAACAAACGCTGCTTGAAGACGCTCCTACTGAAAAATCTAAGACAGTTTCAACCTCTAAATAAATGTTGATTGTAATAGGTACTATTGAATTATATCCCATTGAATAAAAAGTGGCTGAGCAGGGAGGTAGGTGGAGGGATGGGGTAACTAGGTGATGAGCATTAAGGAGGGCACTTGATGTAATGAGCACTGGGTGTTATATGCAACTGATGAGTCACAATTCTTTCCCTGAAACTAATAATGCAGTATATGTTAATTAAATTTAAATAAAATTTTTAAAAAAAGAACAAAAAAGAGAAATCTAGGAGTCTCCAGTGAAATAAATAAGTGAGTGCATCAGTGTGGAGTAGAAAAATGCTTTTATTTATACAATACAAAATAATAAATGTAGAAGCAATGGTAGAATTGGAAGATCACAATTTGGAAACAACTGCAGTAAAAATTTGGTCAACAAAGAACATGAACGGATGCTAAAACCAGTGGATGAAAGTTTAATGACCAACAAAATATTTATGTAGTCTCTAAACATCTCCTTATAAAACACTTATAAATACAATGGAGAAAGAGCAGTTTTGGAGGGGAGTAATTTGAGCAGACTATAACCAAGACCCCCAACAACTGATGAAAATTTTCACCAGAGGTGGGACATACTGATGTTGTACATCTCCTTGATGGGATACAGGGAGGAGATAATCTCACTTTGCAGATTTTTCTGCCAAAAAAGCATAGCTTGAATCTGGTTATGAGGAAACTTGAAACAAGACTTCCAAAAGGAAGGATATTTTACAAAATAGCTGGCATATATTAACTATGAAAGTTAATAAGGTGAAAGACCTGTGAAACTCTTGCAGACTTAAAGTAGAAAGAGCTAATAGCAGCCAAGTGTAAAACATCATCCTGGTATGGATGGTTTTGCTTCAAATTGTATTATTGGGACTATTGGCAAAACTTGAATGAGATCTCAAATTTTATTTTGTAAATTATTTCAAAATAAAAAGTCTGAAACTATCCCCAGGTACCCCTCACACAATATTAAATCAGGATCTCTGAGGTTGGATACATTTTTAGAAGATTCTCCAGTGACTAACATGTAGCTAAGGTGGGGTCCAGCTGGCTGAGGTGCTATCTCAGCAACAGTTTATCAAGACCATAACTTGCAACTGGAAGTATTCGAAAATGGGTCTATTTTTTTCATTTATTACGAAATCGGATAATGGATTTATGTCTAGCACTTAACTGATGAATGGGTGCAAATGGTCAGTTCTTTTAGAGTTGCTTGTAGCGAGCTATAACTATTTTGTTTTCTATACAGTGCAACCCTTGCAGGGTTCCACTACTTTTAGTTATTTTTTCTTTATTACTGAAGCATAATATCAAAGTATAATGGACATGTTACATTTGTTTCAGGTATATGACTTATTGACTGGACAATTGTATACCACAATAAGTTGTAGTTGCCATCTGTCACCATTCAACATTATTACAGTGTTAGTGACTGTATTCCCTATGCTGTACTTTTCATCTCCATAACTTATTTTATAAGTGAAACTTTGTACCTCTCAGTCCCCCTTATCTATTTTGCCCATTTCCCCATTCACCTCCCCTGACAACCACCAGTTTGTTCTTTGTATTTAAAGAGTCTGTTTTTTCCTTTGTTCATTTGTTTTGTTTATTTTAGATTCCTCATAAAAATGAAATCACATGGTATTTGTCTTTTTCTGATTTATTTCACTTAACATAATATGCTGTATGCCCATCCGTGTTGTTGTAAATAGCAAGATCTCATTCTTTTTTTAAGTAGGCTGCATGCCCAGTGTGGAACCCAACATGGGGCTTGAACTCATGACCCTAAGTTACCCAGGCACCCCCTCATTCTTTTTTTTTTTTATGGTTAATATTCCATTGTATATATTTACCATATCTTCTTTATCCATTCATCAGTGGACACTTAGGTTGTATCCATATCTTGGCTATTGTAAATAATTCTGCAATAAGCATAGGGGTGCATTTCTTTTTGAATCAGTGTTTTTGTTTTCTTTTAGTAAATACCCTGTAGTGGAATTACTGGATCATATGGCATTTTAATTTTTAACTTTCTTGAGGAATCTCCCTACTATTTTCCACAGTGGCTGCACCAATTTACATCTCTACCAACAGTGCACAAGGGGTCCTTTTCCCACATCCTCATCAACACCTTTTGTTTCTTGTGTTTCTGATTTTAGCCATTCTGACAGGTGTGAGTTCATATCTCATTGTGGTTTTGATTTGCATTGTCCTGATGAGTGATGCTGAGCATCTTTTCACCTGCTTGTTGGCCATTTGTATGTCTTCTTTGAAAAAAATGTTTATTCAGGTCCTCTGTTCATTTTGTAATCAGATTTTTTGGGGGGCCGAGTTCTAGTTCTTTACATCTTTCACACATTAACTCCTTGTTGGATATATCATTTGCAAATACCGTCTTCCACTCACGAGGTTGCCTTTTTGTTTTTTTTTGGTGATTTGCTTTGCTATGCAAAACCTTTTCACTTTGGCGTAGTCCAAATAGTTTATTTTTGCTTTTGTTTCCCTTTCCTTAGGGAGACACATCCACAAATAAGTTGCTAATGCTGATGTGCAAGCTTTATTTATTTTCCAAGGGAAGATGAACGGAGACATGCTTTACTTTGAGATTTAGTAAACTTCCATGACTTAGAGACACTTGATTTTCTGTGAGTAGAGTTGTCATTAGTTTGAATTTTGATAATGTTTTATATTTATATAGTACATTTCTTTAAATGTATTTGAGCAATCCATTGGCGAGTAGTGAACATTTGGTGTTCTGTTCTATCAGTGCATCAGATAACATATTAAAATCCCTTCTCTTTTCTGCATCTGGATTATTTAGAAATGGCAGAGTGTTCACTGGCCCTCCATGCACTCCCCCTCCCCTTCATCTAGGCTAATATCTGTGCAGATGAGAGGATCATCTTCTAGTTTTTGGCGGGAGCTGAGAGATTTAGCAGGTGTTTGGATCCTGCAGATAGTTCAAGATGTAAGACCCTCAGATTTGATACATTTATAGTGAGCCCTAGATAACAAGTGAAGAAAATTTTAATGGGGTTGTCAAGGCTTGCCTCAAGCAAATTGTGAAAGGTGCCAGGGTGGTCACGGGAGCCTACCATTCTTTGCAGGGCTCCATCTGTCTTCACTGCCACTGTTTGCTCAGTGTCTCTTGGATGCACAGTTCACACAATCTCAGCTGCCAAAATTTTGCTAAATTTTTGCTAAGGTATTACATGGTAAGGGCTTTAATATTGACCCCTCCCGGGGATGTTTATTTCCTAAAAATTGTATGTGTCAAAACTGATTTGTTGTGTATGGAGAGCGAATATTTTTAAAATAATTATTATTATTTATGAGCCCATTTACCTGCCAAGTATTTTGGTGTATACTCTGTATCATCTGTTTGTTTGTTTTTTTGTTAGCCACCATGCACTACATCATTAGTTTTTGATGCAGTGTTCAATAATTCATTAGTTGTGTATAACACCCAGTGCTTATCACAACATGTGTGATGGGTATTAAGGAGGGCAAGTGTTGTATTATCTTATTTAGTCTTCACAAGTACCACAGGAGGTAAACTCCATTGTTTATAGTCACATTATGGAGGAGATCTTTGAAGCTTAGAGCATTAAAGCAATTTTCCTAAGATTACAAAGCTGGTGAATGACAGACTTGGTTTCGACCCAAATCCATCTGATTCTAAATCTATCCTCTAGGCTCTATTGACTGTGATGGTCTGGATTGGAAGTAACCTAGACTATCTACTCCTGATTTTAGAGAAATTTAGGGAGTATGAATCTAAGAAAATAATCTCATGATCCAGTATCTGTTTCCAGCTGATTGGTCTTTACTGTTTCGTAGACTGATTCTCAAGGATATTCACCCAATTATTCCTCTCATCATACTTTTGTTCAGGCTGCAGCCTCACGATGAAACCATTTTTCAGTTTTTGTAAGGGGTGTTTAAATAAACAGAGTTATTGGGAGTTTTGCTCTGATAATTTTTCAAATCCTCTCTTAAGTTCATGTAGTCATTTAAAAAGAAAATTGGGTAGAGTAAGGCCTTTTAATGTATTTCTGGATACATTTGGCCTGTTGAGATCTGTGAGGTACAGGTCTCAAACATAGAAAATACACCTTCTTAGCCTTCTCGTTGAGATATATATTTAGTTATGCATTTTCTGCATTTTAAATAAGGCTTTATGTTCCAAAGCAATTAAATTGTAATGAGGAAAAACAGAATAACTGAGAGCATCCAACATATGCGGTATATTTTGAGATAATTGTGGTTAATCATTTTCTAGTTGCAGGAAAGTCATTTCAGTTCAAACCCATTTAACTGAGGCAATCAAGTACTCAGAAAAGATTGAAAACATCCTTGTTTTTGAGGTATTATTTAAATATATTTATGACATGTCAACATTTCTGTATTTGTATACCAATCCATTAGTGCCTTTTTTTTGGCTGACAACGTTCAAAATATTAAAAAATTGTACAGTGCTTTTTCCCAATGCTACATTGCTGAAGAAACATAGGAAGGATACAATAAGAATAACACTTATGTGATACGCTCTTATCTTCCTGAAAGCACATAGGAAATAAACGATGAGGATGACACTTAAGTGAGACACTGTTATCTTCTGTTATGCTGCTGGAAAAAGACATGTGCTTCTCTAAGTCACCAAATGATCAAGTAATAACTCCCATTTACTTGGTGCCGGTACGGCATTGAGCGATTCACATGTGTTAATACATTTAATCTTTACAGCAATCTTGGGTGCAATTGAGGTAAGTATTAGGATTATTACTGCTTATTAAATTTAAATAAGTGAAGATCTTTGGAAGTAAGCAACTTGCCTACTAACCATATAGCTAGAAATGAGCATAGATAGATTACAAATCCAAAGCTATCTCACTTCAAAATTTATTCTCTTAACCAGCAAGTTTTATAACTAAGGTAAAATAAAATCTTAAGGACTCATGTTTCTATCAGTAGAATATTGCTGGTATTGACATTTCTATATACCCATAATACAGTTAAAAAACCATATTGCTTGAGGGGCGCCTGGGTGGCGCAGTCGTTAAGCGTGTGCCTTCGGCTCAGGGAGTGATCCCGGCGTTCTGGGATCGAGCCCCACATCAGGCTCTTCTGCTATGAGCCTGCTTCTTCCTCTCCCACTCCCCCTGCTTGTGTTCCCTCTCTCGCTGGCTGTCTCTCTGTCAAATAAATAAATAAAATCTTAAAAAAAAAAAACGTATTGCTTGAGAACTAAAAGTGCCACCTTACTCCAACTATTATTTTGATGGATGAAGAAAATGAGGAGCACAAAGGATAAATGATATTTTTAATCTAGAAACATTTCAAGAAACAAAGTGTTGACCAAATATTAGATAAATGATTAAATTATATTCGGTATTGCTTACTTTTGAGCCTATTCACTTACTCTTGTATTAAAGAAAGGCAGAATTGTCAAAGATGGAGGAATTGATAGTTCAGGCATGAACCATCATAGGGACAATATATAGACTCTATCCCATTGCTTTAGCTCCTTAGATCTCTTATATGTAAAATGGAGGCACTATAACATCTGACTGCTGGTTAGATGATGTTGTGATGGTTACAAGAGAATATGTTTGAGTGTGCAGCATATAGGCGTGCTCAGTGAGAGAGAGATGTTGTTCTTGTACTACTTTATTGGGCTCTTCATACATGAGTGTCACTGTCTCAGCTTTGCAGGTCCCAAAAGCTCAGTTATTTTAGTGCCCTCACAAATGATAGAGCAGATAAAAATGTAGGATGTTTTTTATCTTAGAGGTGGTGTTCTAATAAATGTTTAGCATTTGGCTTTTGGAGGGGCTGAGGGAGGAAAGTAGTTATTTGTAGGATTTGCTGGATTTTATGTGTAAATTCCTTTGACCAGGACAGGTTTGAAGCTACCAACATATCTACTGACTTGCACAATTGTTGAAATTTTAACAGTAGGCTCCTGGAGTAGGTGTTGGCTGACTTCAGCATGCATTCTCTCTCTCATCTCTGTGTGTGTACATATGTGTTTATATCCATAGGAAAATATGTGTCTATATAAATGGGGGTCGAATGATAATCACAAAGTTACCTTGTAAGCATATACTCAAAACAAGAATGGCTCTACATTGTCACTATCACTGAGCTATCATAACAAATCTTAGGTCTAAGATAACTCCTTCCTTGATGGTGTCGGAGACACAGGGATAAGTTGTGCCCTTGGATATATATCATTATAAACTAGATTCATACTATTGACCTTCTTGCCCCCATGCATAGTCCGTGCCAGTGCAGAATGGTTCCCTGGAGAATGCATCTCCTTTCTTTAACTGTCTTTGACCACTGCCAAATTAAACTTAGCATTGCACTCCCAGGCAGTGGTCTTCTCCTAATATATATTGGGATCCTTTTAAACAAATTAAAAAGAATAGAATTCTAGAGAAAATCCACATTTTGCTGGGGTAATTGGGGGAAGCTTCATGGATAGAGGGTGGTATTTGAGAGGGGTTTCAAAGTAGGGGGACAAAAGGGATATACATAGACAAAAGACAGAGCCATTAAAGCAGTATGTCCAAGTTATCATGTTCATGACATATTCTCAAATACTCAATTTTTGGCATTATAGTTGGGGGGTTAGACTAATCCACAGGCTTTGTATCCATGAATCACCCTTTAGCACTTTGGCACAACTGAATAGAACTTTCTGTTATCCTCAGTGCGCTCTTCTGTGGAGTTGTTTCGGCATTATCTAGCACATATGTCATCTTGTGGTGATGCGTTTTCTTTACTTCTCTTTTCGGCTTTCTATATTCAATAGCACCAGATGTTCCATCTGACAGACTCTGCTGAAAAGCGCTTGTCCTCATTTGAGAAAAAATTAGTTTTGTGCATCAACCTTTCCTGGCACACATTTGAAGATCTTTGGTTAGCCCAGTGCACTGTGACACAGCGGTGGTGTACCATGGGCATTAGAGAAGGCAGTGAGGGAGGGAAACCACAGGGAACTTTTGGTAATAATATCTGTTCCAACACAATAGAGGATCCATTAAATGAAATACCGAGAAATAATATCTGAAAGGAAAAGTGTGACCACACTGCCAAAGTAAGTCTCTCTTATTCTGTAGCTCAAATTAAACTTTTTAGACACAAAGGATTCCACAGTGGCGCTTAAGAAATTACCTTTGTTGAAGTGGGAGAATTAGTAATTAAGGCACTTTCAATCCTACTTCAAACGGAGTAGCTCAGGCTTTTTACTTTATTTTTAAAAATTGTGTTTTGGTAAGAAAAACATTTTAAAAATAATTGGGTAAACTATGAAGAACCATTGAAGGTTTTCGGGGAGGTGAAAGACATAATTAGATTAGTTTTAAAATTGTTCTGGTGTCAGGATGCATCAGGAGCGCAGAAACTGTAAACAAGGAGATTTACTGGAGGGCTCTTACATTGTTTAGGAAGAAATATCAAGAAAGCCTGCACAGGGTGAGGGTAGTGAGACTGGGAAGGAGGAGAAGGACAAGGAGCCATTCTAGGAGTAGTTTCAATGCCCCTCGCAGTATTTTGGTTCAAGGGGTAAAAGAAAAAAAAAAAAAAAGAACAATGATCATTTCAAGTATTTATGGCTTTCTTGCTGTAAAAGATAATCAAATCATCAATACAGGTAGAGGTAAGTTAAAATACAGGGTGAGTGAGTTTTATTGTGAATCTGGTGCATTCGAAGTAAGCACCGGCTGTCTTGATATATACAGCAGGCCACTTTAAATGCACTTCTTTAACTTGTAGGCCTTATCTATTAATACAGCCACACGAGTATTTATGCAGATATGATACTGTGGGAGTAGCCAAAAGTTACATTTAAAAAAAAAGGCTAGAGACAAAAGTTGAGTGAATACAAATAGTCTGTTATGGAGGGGGTCTGCAGCTAGAGATTGCAAATTTTACAAGGTCTATTTGAAGCCCTATTTGAAACTAAATAGCAAGACAGTGTAATGAAATCAAAGGCAAACACAGAATGGGGTCTGTAAAAAGGGAGTGGGAGACCCAGAGAGTTTAGCTCTGTACATTCTCCACACTTCTCCACACCCACATCTGTTTATCATCCTTGGAATGCCCCACACTTGCCCTCCTATAGACAGTGTGCTAGATAAATTGTGTCCGCTGCTGAATTCATCCTGACAGTGGTAACACATCCCAGTGGGATAGAGACTGTGCTAGCAATTATCGACACACCTGGTTCTGTAGCTTCTTCCCCTGTGGGATTGTGGGCATGGAATCAATCACCACACCAGTGTGTCCTGAAAGTTCAACACACCATCGAGGGCATGACCTCATGTTATTTTTCCATTAAAAAGTCATATGTGCTAAAACCTGAGGGAGTTCTCCTACAGCATATCTGTACATTATTGTTGCTGACAAATGACTTGCCCTATAGCCTGCCCTCTCTTAAAACATCCCATCAATTTATCGACACAGCTTTTCAATGCTGTATCTTTAATCTGTTTCTGAATTTGCAGTGTATCCATGCCCCTGAGTTGTAGGTACTTTGAAAAGTAAATAGTTCACAGTTTCCTGAATGAAATGAAAAGTAAATATTTTCGGATTTGTACAATACCTGTTGTCTCTATGTAGGTCTTGAACTCATCTTCCATTCGGGAAGGTTTTATTCAAAAATTCCATAGTTGTGAAAAAACAATGAAGTGGATACAGAAGTAATGATGTATTTCTTGCAATACTTCTCTATTTCAGCTTATCAGTAGTTTAAATCCATCTTAAAGGTAACATTTCCAGGGTGTGAGTGTACTAATACAGGTATTTCCTGAGAAGATTTGTACAACTTAGTCTCCTCCTCACTCTTCCTCGTGGTCATCGTTTTGGGAAGCATCAGTGGCTGAGCTAATGGTAGAATGTGCAGGTATTGAGAGCAAATGTGCAGCTGTCGCTATTCTTGTGCTCATTGTTTCTCCAGACGTTTTTCTTTTACTTAAAAAATTTCCCTATATGCTTATTAATAGTCAGTCTGGGCTGGGCCCTCCTCTTTACTTCCCATGTGAAGTGGGGCCAGCTGCGAGTCTCACTGTGTCAGCTTACGTCTTTACAGCTCTCCTTCATTGCGGCTTCTTTTAAAGGACCTTCAATTGCTTGATTTACCTTCCCCCTGACCTATTCTTGGGTCCGCATCATTGTCCATTCCTTTTGTGCGGAATCCTATTCTGCCTTTACTTTTGACGCGTGTTTTATTCTACATTGTACACAGGACCCATGCTGCTTTCCTGACCTCTTTGAGAAAAAAAAATATATTTGTATGTATTTAAACAGCAGGTAAGAAAACCATTGATGATGTTGCTTTGAGCAAGTTACCCTACACTTGGCTCCTATTGGAATAGGAATAGTTTGGTAAGATGTACTGAAGACCCAGATTTTCAGCCTTCCTTTCATTAATGTCTACTGCTTTGCAATTTGGTGATTTGAACGCTGGTGTTAAGCTTTAGTGTTTGCTTGTCATATTTAGCCATGGTCCTCACTGACAGAAGGGTGTGCCTAGGACAGCCCCCTAGCTCCAGGAGGAAAAGGAGAGGCACGTGGGACACAGGTGCCACAGCTGAGTCTGACCAGCCTAGGCCAGACCCAAGCCCACCTGTGCATGTATGATTGAACCAAACTGAGGTCAGCCAATCTCCAACCAATGCATTGATGAGTGAACTGTAAGAATATACTATTGGTATTTTATGCTACAAAGTTTGGGTTGGTCTTATTAAGCAGCAAGGACTAACCGATACAGGCAGCATATGGAAAAGTCAATGCCTGATGGGATATATAGTCTCCAAACAAACAAATAAACAAACAGACAAATAAACAAAAAACCGGTTTGTTTAACTGGGACTTTAATAAGACTGGTGGTGGGAGTTGATGCTGTAGAGATACATTTACCGGTTCATTGAAGACCTTAATATGCATTTATGATCATGATCATCAATAATTGTCCAACTCCATTCTCTCCAATAATTTCTCCCTAATCTACTTTCTGTAAGAGTTGATTTTTCTTCCAGATTTGGCATATGGTGTGTACCGGCACTCCTCTTCCATCCATGACTGATAACTTCTGTCAGTCAGCCACTCTTTTTGTTGAGTCAAAAAAGTCTTCTCAACACAAACCTGTTCATTCTCTTGCCTTGAAATCACCTTTCCTTCCATCTCTATTCAAAACTCGATCCATCAATGACTGGCTCAAATGTTAGCACCTCATGGAACCTTCTATGATTTCTTCTACCAGATACACTATTTCCTGCCTTAAACAGCTATGATGCTTTATTAATCAATTCTTATAATATCACATACCATTAATCTACCTTTCTTGTTTCCCTCCATAAGCCTAAGCTTCTTGAAGCTGAAGATCTGTCCTGTTTTTTGAAACCCCTGCAGCATCTAGATTAGCACTTTGAATATATTAGGTAATGCATAAATGTTTTTAGAAACATAAATTACAAACTTAAAAATATTACAACTTTTTCTTAACTGTTCATTTTTATCAAGAAAAGTTTAAGATTCTTTGTGATCGGTATACAAATGTATGGTTCTGTTTAGTTGCTTTCTAAAAGGTGTCAAATTAATTTCTTCTCTGAAATGTACCTGACAAGAATTTACAAAGAGACAGAAAGTCATGGGAAAATTCCCTGTGCGCAGCGTGAGAAAATGATGCTAGTCTCTGCAGATGGATAGTTTTTTTCCACTTTGGTTCAGAAACTGACAGACATGATTTCCCCTCCAGATTTTGGGATTCATCCTTTTTTTACGTAGGGCCCTAGAGAGGCATTAGCCTAGAATCCTGAATGTTAATTTCCTATGAACTTGGTCATTTTTATTTGTTCAGCTCAGGTGAAAATCTAATAAACCTCTCCTCTTTCACACTAATTCAGAATACTTTGGTGAATCTGATTAGGAAGAGAAAAATTCAACAATCATATTCTAATACCCAGCCCACTTAATAGAATGAATTCAATAGGGATCCTGAACTTCTGGGTAATAACTTTGACTACCTCATGTACACAACAAAAAGGATTACATTTGCATTAAAGGAAGCAAAGTAGAAAGGAAGAGGGAGGGAGGCAAGGAGGAGAGGGAAAGAAGAAGGGAGATAGAGAAGGAGGAAGGAAGTTTCCTGCTGATGAGTATTTTATATATTTGAATGATCCTGACTTTAGATTCTGGTTTTGGGATTTTTTTTAAAGATTCTCAACAATCTATTAGGTATCTGAGTTGCTTATAATCAAGTCAACTCTAAGAATAACTGTGAGTTTTAGTGAAAAAATATTTGTGATAAGAAATAGTGTTCTCCCTTGTAAGTATGTCTTCACTGACTACATACACCCATGTGATGAAATGTTCCCCTGTGACTTTTTAAGAATGTAACCATGGTAAGTTCATGTTTTGAAGTATATAATCATTGATATTGAGAAAGTGTCTTTATAAAGTTAGGAATATTTTGAAAGTTATATTAACTATTTTATTGTTGCTATTATTTTAATAAATGATATTTAAATCTCTAAAGAAAGCAGTGACATTTCCCTTAAGAATATCTTACAAACTCAAAATGTATTACAGCATATATCTCATTAGATATTTAAGCTTCTCTTGGTGTCATTTTGTTTTATTACAGGGATTACCTTATTACAGAGTAAACTGTCAAAACATTGACCAAAACTTGTCACTATTTTTTCATCATACTAATTCTCTAAGGTGTCTCATAGAAATGATATGCTTGGAGCTTGGCTTTGATTGGCATATTGACCTTGAGCCTTCTCTCCTAAATTTCAACCTGACATCTTAATTGCTTTTGGCATTTTCAATTTCACACACTGGAAATTTTACATAAAGAATGAAATATCCTTTATACGTACTGAAGACTTTAATACTCTGAGCTATTTCCATGTGTAGGAGAAGAGCTAGTAGATGATAAAACAGGGTAGAAATAAACTAGTTTCCAAACTCAATTTACCTCTTCTCCCGGAAGGCACTGAGGCTCTTTTATTTATTAATTTTTTTTTTTTTTGCATTTGAGTGTAGTTGATGCATAATGTTACACTAGTTTCAGTTGTACAGCATCGTGATTCAAACCCTTTATATGGTGCGCTCACCACAAAGATAGCTACCATCTGTCAACATACAGTGCTATCACAATAGCATTGGCTGTATTATCTATACTGTGACTTTCATTCCCATGACTTACTCATTCCAGAACTGGAAACCTGTATCTCCTACTCCCCTTCTGAGTTTTGTTCATCCCCTTACCTCTGGCAACCATCAGTCTGTTCTTGGTGTATATAGATCTGATTCTGCCTTTTGTTTATTCATTTATTTTTTCAGATTCCACATGTGAATGAAATCATGTATTTCTTTTTCTGCCTTACTTCACTTAGCATAATACCCTCCAAGTCCATCCACTGTCACAAATGGCACAATCACATCCTTTTTTATGGCTGTGTAATTGTGTGTGTGTGTGTGTGTGTGTGTGTGTGTGTATACACATCTTCCTTATGTGTGTGTGTATACACATCTTCCTTATCCATTCATTTATTAGCTAAAGAGATGTATTCCATAGCTTCCATGTTTGGGCTCTTTTAGAGTGTTTGGTTCTTTTTAGTTTCTTACCTGATTGTGAGAGCCACATACAAGCTAAAGAGAATGATGCTTCCAAGGAAAAGTGTATTTTTAAAAGCAGCATTTGGTATACACTAGAGAAAGACTTATTTTGTCAGAATATATGTGATATAGTGATTAAGAGTAACTCTCCTAGTTGCTTCCATTTAAAAACCACATGACTCTTGGCAAGTTAATTCACCTCTCATAGTTTTAATATTCTGACCTGTAACTGGGAATGATAACACCTACCTTGAGGATTGAACAAAGTAATAGCTGTAAATGGCTTAATAGAGAGCTTGGCACATTATAAGCCCGTTCGAGAGAACTTGCTCTAACATTTGATAAAAATACTAAGGCAGACTTTTTCTCAAGACTATTGGAATAGGAGAGAGAGAATGACCTTAACAATACTGAAACACTTAAATGCTGGTTTGCTAATGGAACACAAGTTTTAGTTCTTGGATAGATAACTAAAAATGGGATAGTAGGGTGATAAAATAACTGTATGTTAAACTTTATAGGTTACTACCAAACTCTATTAAAATGGCATTACTGTTTTGCCCTCACATCAGCAGAGGTTGAGAATTCCAGTTGCTATGCATCTTCAAATGCATTTATCCCTTCTAATGGTTCTATAGTCGTGCCTTATTGTGGTTTTGTCTACTTCTCCTTGCATTTCTAGCAGATGTTTCATGTATTTTCATGTTCTGTTGTTAGGTACATACATGTGAAGGATTATTGTGTTTTCTTGGAGAAATGACCACTGTATCTTTGTTCCTAATTCTGAAAGCCACTTTTTCTAAAATCAATAAGGTACTTTTATTTATTTATTTATTTATTTATTTATTTATTTATTTATTTATTTTTAATTTTTTTATTGTTAGTCACCCTACAGTACATCCTTAGTTTTTGATGTAGTGTTCCGTGATTCATTGTTTGTGTATAACACCCAGTGCTCCATGCAATACGTGCCCTCCTTAATACCCATCACCGGCCTATCCCTGTCCCTGTCCCCCACCCACCTCCCCTCTGAAGCCCTCAGTTTGTTTCTTAGAGTCCGTAGTCTCTCATGCTTCATTCCCCCTTCTGTTACCCCCCCTTCGTTCTTCCCTTCCTTCTCCTACCCATCTCCCTGCTATTCCTTATGTTCCGTAAATGAGTGAAACCATAAGGTACTTTTAGTTAATGTTAGCTTCGTATGCTTTTCTGCAGCCCTTTACTTTTATTCTATATGTGTGTTTATATTTAAGGTGGATTTCTGTTGATGAGTATATAGTTATGTCTTTGATTTATTCTTTTATCCAATCTGAGAATCTATCTTTAATGAGTGTGTATAAACTATTGATATTTAAAGTGTTGATTTATATGATTGGATTAATACCTACCATATTTATAACTGCTTTCTATTGAACTTGTTTTTATTACTTATTTTTATTCCCTTATTGTTATGCGTCCTCTGGTTTTACTTGGACATTCTATGAGTCCTTTTTCTCACTTCTCTTTGCCTATCAATTGTGCATCTTTTTAGTTTTCTTTTTAATGTTGTCTCAAGAGTTTGAAATAAATGCTTATAACTAAGTACACTTTTTTTTTTTTTTGAAGGAGAGCATCACTGACTTATCAAGCGGCTACCGTTGATATGTGCTAGGTGTTAGATGCATGTAATTTCGTCTTCTTGGTGACATCAGTTTTTATGAGCTGACTTTTTATTGAATTATAATTGACCTACAATATAGAATTATATTGACTCTTGCTGAATTCTTCCCACAGTTTTTTGGCTCACTTCTACATAAAGAACCTATTTGAAATACTGATTGGGATTTAAAAATGCTCTCCCAGAGGACTCTGACAGTTGCTGAAATAATTTTATTAAAAAAATGTTACACATTTGTTGATATTCTGTCATCCACCTCAGCATAAAACATGTGGGTTCACAGTGTTTTGGTACTAGAAGCACCACTAGAGAATATACCCTCTAAATGTTCATCTGTAGACCAGAAAACAGAAACCTGGAAAGATGAGGTGTATCAACATTAATCAGTTAGTGACTAACGAGTGTAAACTCCAGATCCCCCAATACAGGGTCCAGTACATTTTCCCAGTGTGCTGTTATACTGAAAGTTTAGCTGACAAGTAAACATTACTTAGATGTCCTTTTAGAGAATTATATCGCTGTTATTTTACTGTGATAATATCTTATAATATATGGAGTCCCCCAATTAAGAAGCTTATACCTCTTCATAGTGTTGGTGCTGTAGATACATTGCCAAAATAGCCTTGTTTTAAGGGAAAACAAAGATGCACCAGAAAAATGTACAATGGATATTATAAAGTATTCACACTGAATCCTAAGGTCAGTGATTTAAAAAAACCTGGTTAATTTAATGTGTTTTACTAGAAAAGGATAGCCTAATTATAGTACATGCTGATACTCTTAAAAGAGGGTAGTAGCTATGAGAATCAATTATTAGAATTAAGATTTTTTTTATACTCATGGAAGCAAAAGCCCAAGGTAAATCGTCCTTTGATTGTTGAAAATGTTACACCAGCTCCTTAAGGTTCTGTCTGTAACCCCAAACCATCTGAACATTGTTAGATTTAGCCATTCCCCCATTTCTCATGTTTCCCTGTGAAAGGATGTAAGATAGAACAACACTTGCAACCCCTTCATCAGTACTCCTCGAGGAGGAAGACTGAGTTTATTGACAGGAAGGCCTTTGGTTGATGTATCTCAGTTTGGTGCAGTTGATCTGATAAAAATACTGGGTGTTTAGTCTCTTTTATTCCCTCTCCCTATACCAAGTGACTACAAAGCAGGAATTCTTGGTAATTTAATTTGTCCTTTGGACCCAAGTGTTTTCTCAAGCGGGCACGTCCCTGGTAAAGACGGAATGGGTATTAGAAAGTCCATTTGGTTGTTCAAAGAATATGTATTATCCAGAGTGCTTCGTAGTAATAAGGGTTATGTGTTACCTCTGCTTTTGCTATTGAGATTCCAGTGGTCCTTGTTAATACGAAATTGTGTGGTAAAGATTGGAGTACTATTCATTGACCCCTCCCCCCGCTACTCCATCATCTAATGTATGGGTTAGCAACATCAAGGAATAGACAAAGAATGGGATTTGGGGACTGAATGGGGAGAAAATAAAATGTCTATTGGTCAGGGCAGGGTGTAATTCTTAGGCTTTCATGAGCAAGGTAATTTTGACCTTCGTGGATCATAACAGGTGATTTTTGCAGCTGTTTATAGATGGAGACTATTTTTAATAGCTGTATGCTTAGCAATTGCTGGCTGTGGAGGCAATAATGTTCATGCTGGTGCAGCTTGACATTAAAACGTACTGGTCAGTTTGGCCGGTAATGGCCGGTAATGGTAGCAAGACCAAGTTAGGGAATATATCTCTTTTGGTATTGATGAGAAGAATATTTGCAGCCTTCTTTCACTGTTTCTCCAGCCATGTGTGTATGCCAGGACTTCCAAAGGCAAGCCAGCTCTGTTATGAATGCTTTACTGAACAGTAGTAAGGTTTTTGCTTTAAGTAGTCTGTGTCATGCTTCTAAAGGCTTTGTTAGATCAGGTGCTCTAAATTTCATGTCAGTTTTATTGTTGTTGTTGTTTTGTTTTGTTTTAGAGTAGAAAGAGCTGAAGGAAGGGCGTCCTGAATTTTTGTGACTTACTCAGGCACTTAAGAACCCATGCTCCACTTCCCATCACCATATGGCCTTCTCAACCCAGACGTTCATTTAATTACAAAAGTACAAGCTGGACCTTCACTTTATTACATCAGTACTGACTATAAAACATCCTGAGTTTGGCAGGAAAATTTATTGACCACTTAAATATTTGTTGAGGGTGTAAATGAAATAACAAATAGAGTAACAGTATAGTTAATCTCTGCCGTATCCACAAGAGAAGACAAATCACTATAAGAAAATTATGGGAATATTAACATATCCGGTGAGTAGTGGAACTTGGCATCTGTAATTGGTGAAACAAAATAAGGAGAAAGTGGCAAGAAAAAGACAGTAAGAGAAAACAAAGAGAAAATGGTTAGATTCATGCTGTATTATCAAGTTTATTTTACTTACCATTTCCGGTTTAAATGAGATTAGACTACTGAGCAATCAAATAAAGGGTATCCTTATGCATTGATCTTCAAAGTAACGAAGGTCATCCCATATTGCTGAGTGATTCACTGATTTAAGACACTAAGTGGGATCACTTACATTCTGAGTTCTTTTCATCATCAGATCACAAACTGATAGAGAAATGTAACACTAAAGTCGCCTTGGACAAAGATAGAAATCAGCCTCCCCCTTGCTCCTCCCCAGTCATGTATAGCCATGATGTTTTCTTCTTTATTCTCCTGTCTCAATACAGGCACTGCAATACTTAGTGCAACCCATTTAACCTGACATGAACTGTAATCAGTAAAACACAGATTAAGAACCCTGAGATCTCAATAGATAGGTGTGCAAATACTCTGAACAGATGAGTCATGGAAAAGCAAAATGCATTTGAATTTAAATATACATGGAGACTTTCTCAACTCTGTCAGAAATAAAAGTACATTAGCCACAATGAGACACTAGATAAGCATCTAAGATAGCTCAATTTTTATTGCCCACATTTTACAAATTCTAAGATGTCTGCATTTTCCAGGTTTACCTCTTTGAAATTGACATGTGTCTTACCATTGTGGCATCTTACATACAGTGAAATATTGTAGATAACGTCTTTGGTTCGTGTTGCAGTATTTATATGAAATTAGCCAGTAGGTTTGTGGGACTGGATATCATGATAACAATATCATATTCTGTGTTTTTCCCATTGAATTGATCAAGATGGGCTAGTTGTGCTGCACTAACAAGCAGCCCCAGATTTCAGTGCTTAACACAAAGGCTCATGGCTTTCTCATGCTGTATGTTCATTGTAGGTCAGTGGGAGTCTCTCTGTCTCCTGGGTTTCCAGGGACTCAGATTGATGCATGCCATCTTGGCAGGACCTGAATGATCATTTCAGCAGAGGGAAGAGTAAGAGACAAATCATATATTGGCTGTTAAATCATTGGACATATGTCACATCTGCTCATAATCATTGGTTAAAGAAAATTGAATAATCATGTCAGACTGGACAGGGCGATCCTACCATGTCTCTCAAAGACAAATGAGTGCCCTAGGATACTTGTGAGCGTCACCAGCAACCTCCATAACCACCTCAAACCAGCTCTTTCTCTCCTTACCTTGGATTTTTTTATTTGGCAGTCATAAAATAGCTGTGTTCTGATTCAAACTTATATTCAGGAAGATAACAATAGACTGTCCCTTCTTAGAATAATTTTGAACAGGAACATACAGTCATATTTTTAATCCCTGTGATGTGCTGAATTGTGTCCCCCAAAATTCAAAAGTCCTAACCCCAGAACCTAAGAATGTGACTGTATTCAGACATAGAGTCTATAATGAGGTAACTAAGTTAAAGCAAGGTCCTGAGGTTAGACCTTCTTTCAGTATGACCCCTTCAGAAGAGTTGATTAGAATGGACACGCACGCACGCGCACACACAGAATGCCCTCTGAAGACATGGGGAGAAGATGGCCATCTGCCATCTGGGGAAAAGGGGCTTCCAAAACCAGCCCTGTGAAACCTTGATCTCATACTCCTAGCCTCCAGGATAGTGAGCAAATAAATTTCTGTTTGAGCTACTCAATCTGGGGAACTTTTTGTAAAAGACTGAGCAAACTAACACAACCCCTTCCTCCCACCTTGATTTTTCTGATAGTTAAAATGATAAATGTCAGAAATAACATTTACACACCGTTCGTTTTTTTTCAGATAATAATTAGCCTCCTCTCCAAACTGAAGGGCTTGGAAAAAGAGTCATCATTCTTTACCCTGTTGCCTGGGTTGGCTGACTCAAACTTTGGTCAGGTTCCAGTAATAAAAAGATACAATTTACAACTTAGAATTCATGCACCAAATTTGAAAACTATCTTTGCCATCTTCCTAGGCTTTACCCTTAGAGTCTTGGTAATATTGTGCCTATATCACTCTTCAGTGATTTAATTATGGCTAAAAGAAAAAAATGCCAGTTGGAAACTAGCACTTGATCTGTAGAGGAATGAAATAAAGTTGCCTTCACAGCTGAAAAATTTAAAAATGTTCATTGCCAGATTTAGGCCATTTGCTATAATGCAACATTATCTCTTCCTTTACATTGGTGTCCTTCAATAAATATGCTGTATTCACAGAGGTAGCATATGTGAATGTATATGTGTGTGTGTGTGTGTGTGTGCGTGCGTGCACGCACACAATTTAAAGAAGGAGGCTAAGTCATACATTTGAATCAGTAATAGATTGATATGAAGTAGGCTTGTAAACTCATCTTTCTCTGTGATTCAGGGAGTTAATGAAAGTAAACAAAGCTTGTAGTATGTAGGCTGAGAAAGGTAGGATGATCTGGAGAGAAGACACTTCACTGGAAAGGAGCTTCCTGAAAATGAGCTCTAGTAGATTATTGCCTTTGGGAATAAGGGTTCAGTGAAGATACCATTTTTCAAAATAATCCTAAGATTTTGATATTTATGTAGAATTTCCTGATTTTTTAAATTGAAGTATAATTGGCATGCAATGTTACATTAGTTTCAGGTTTAGTTTCAACATTAGTTCAACGTTAGTTTCAACATAGTGACTCGGCACCTCTATATGTTATGCTCACCGCCATTACGTTACATCACTCCACCATTTAGCCCATCTTCCCATCTGCTCCCCACTTTGGCACTTCCAGTTTGTTCTCTGTACTTATGGATCTGTTTCTCCTTTGTTTGTTCATTTTGTTTTTCTAGATTTTACATATAAATAAAATCATAAGGTATTTGTCTTTATCAGTGTGATTTACCTGATTTAGCTTATTATCCTCTAGGTCCGTTCGTGTTGTTGAAAATGGCAAGATTTCATTTTTTATTATGACTGAGTAATATCCCATTGTGTAATATATACTATGTCATCTTTATCCATTCATTTATTGATGGATGCTTGGGTTGCTTCCGTATCTTAACTATTATAAACAATGCTGCTATAAACAGTTGCTTGTATATCTTTTCAAATTACTGCTTTTGTTTTCTTTTAGTACATAGCCAGTAGTAGAATTACTGGATCATATGGGTGTTTTGTTTTGTTTTGTTTGAGCGACATCCATTCTCTTTACCTCAGTGACTGCACCAATTTACATTCCTGCCAACAGCACACGAGGGTTCCTTTCTCTGCACATTCTCACCAACATTTGTTATGTCTTGCTTTTTTGATAATAGCCATTCTGACAGGTGTGAGAGGGTATCTCACTGCGGTTTGGACCTCGATTTGCCTGATGATTAGTTATGTTGAGCATCTTCTCATGTGCTTCTTGGCCATCTGTGTGTCTTTGGAAAAATGTCTATTCAGATTCACTGCCCACTTCTAAATTAGATTTATATATATTTTTTGGTGTTGAGTTTTATTCTTTATACGTTTTGGGTATTAATCCCTTATCGGGTAGGTTATTTGCAAATATCTTTTCCCATTCAGTGGGTTGCTTTTTTATTTTGTTGATGGTTTCCTTCACTGTGCAAAAGTCTTTTATTTTGATATAGTCCCAATTGTTTAATTTTGTTTTTATATCCCTTCCTTAAGGAGACATACTTAAAAAAATGTTGTTAAGGCCAATGTCAAAGATCTAACTGCCTGTTTTCTTCTAGGAATTTTCTGGCATCAGGTTTCACATTTAGTTCTTTAGTTCCATTTTGAATTTATTTTTGTGTGTGGTGTAAGAAAGTGGATCAGTTTCATTCTTTTACATGTGGCTGTCCAGTTTTTCCAGCACCATTTATTGAGAAACCTGTCTTTTCATCATGTGTATTCTTGTCTCCTTTATGATAGATTAATTAACCATCTAGGCACGGGTTTGTTCCTGGGCTTTCTATTCTATTCCATTCATCTTTTTGCTTATTTTTATGCCAGTACCATACTGTTTTGATTACTATAACTTTGTACTATATCTTGAAATCTGCAATAACATGTCCTGATTGTTAAATGTTGACAACTGATTTAAATAATAGAGTGTATAGACCATATATAATATTTGAATGCCAAAGTTGGTTTTGGGCTCACAGCAAGACACAGGAGAATGGGAATTCAGTGGAGACCAGGATTTGAAACACAAGCAATGATCATAAGACCTTAACACCCCAGAGATGATAAGAAGAAGTGATGGCATTAGACATTTAATGAGGCAGCCAACAGGAATTGAAGCTAATTTTATCTTGACCATAAATTTAGAAAATGACCTGAGGACACATCTGATTTCACAAATAATGGTGCCTACCTTATTGTCATCTATTTTTTTTTTTTTTGTCAAAGATTCTTATTGAAAAATTTTGTACTTATGATCAGGATCTGAAACAATAGTGTCTAGTTTCCATAAGGTCTTGATGCATAATGGAACTTAGGAACATATATTTGATCAATTAATAGATTACTGGAAACATCACAGAAATGCACACTTTTTCAGTGCACACAAGTTAAAATTTGAAAAAAAAATACATGTTTGCTTTTGCTCATAAGGGAAAATCATGCATCTTTTTATGACTTCTAATATTTTATCTTGCTGAAAATACAAGTAAGTAATCACTTTGCACAGCCTCTGACAGAAAATGTGAAGTTTCAATTTCCAACTTCAAGAAGATCAGATGTGAGTACATTAAATGGATGGCTCCAGCTTCTCAGGGAGCAAGATCCTTATAAATCATCCTTTTTCAGAAACCATCAACAACCCACATGGAGAGTTTAAGATGAATGTCCTTGTAAGTTTACCATTTTATAGAAATAATTCCTGACACAAACATTTACTTGAAAATTATAGAATGATTTCTAGGACTTTCAGATAATACCTTTATATGTGCTTAAAGTTTTTCACCTGGCCGAAGGATTTCAAATAAGCAGAAACTCACCAACTCCCCCATCATCTTTTATCAACACATCGATGTGTTATGTTTGGTTTTCTGAGAGTCCTGGCTTAACGTTCTTTCAGAGTGATGTGAAAAGAATTACACTTTGACTTAAAAATACTCAGCTTCCTTGAGATGTATGAGATTTGAATGTGGCATTTGTGGTTATTTATCATTATTATTAATGCTGCTACTGATAATTATAAACTTGTTTGATTCAACCTTTGACTTTTCAATATCCATTCATTCTGTCTGCAGTAACCCACCTTCTTTTGTTGTCGTCTTTGTTTGCCCCAGTCTACCTTGGAGGATTTTTTGTGTTCCTAGTAACTGAAGATTGAGGAAAGAAATCCAGATGACAAATGTCATTATTAAAACCATGGTATAGGGGTGCCTGGGTGGCACAGCGGTTAAGCGTCTGCCTTTGGCTCAGGGCGTGATCCCGGCGTTGTGGGATGGAGCCCCACATCAGGCTCCTCTGCTATGAGCCTGCTTCTTCCTCTCCCACTCCCCCTGCTTGTATTCCCTCTCTCACTGGCTGTCTCTATCTCTGTCGAATAAATAAATAAAATCTTAAAAAAAAAAAACCCATGGTATAGAGTTGCAACTAAAGAAAATTGACAAGAAACAGTCATCTTTGTATAACAGTGTGGCAAATAACAATGTATAAAAATTCAGGCTTATTCCAAACCCGAATAAGAAATAAAAGTCATTGTATGCATGCCTATCCCACTTACTTACCTGTTAGAGATGCACCCATATTATCAAAGATTTGTAGTAAGATTTGGACTACTTGTGGCTAAATTCTTGAGTTTATCTACTGATTTGGCTTCCATTAGTGTAATCAATTAAGATAGATGTGAGTACATAATAGCTAAACATACACAGAGAAACTTAAATAGTGTCGGTTTTTTTAATTTGGTTGATATTGATAAGTTTTATTCAAGTGATGTTTTTAAATATGAAGAACCACTTTTTTGGTGATCACTACTTGGCATAATGACTGAGCTATTTAATGTTTTAATCAATACTGGATTAAAACATACAATCGTAAAGAACACACACACTAAGTTGAACCATACGAAGTTTCCAATATTGACCTCTTGTTTTACTTGAAAAGGGGTCCCTTCTTGTGGCTCAACCTGATAGGAAAATATTTGCAAAATGAAAATTATTTAACTGTTTTGACACAGCCTGAGATTTGCTTAGCCCTCAGAAAGTCAACCATTTCTCAAACACTGAATGACTTCATGAAAAACTTTAAAAACTCTGATGTCTTGGGGAAAAAACTTCCAATTTATTGAAATAATACAATTGTAGAATGTGCCTTAGAAAAAAATGGAGTGACTGTAAGAAGAAATTTTTAAAACATTGATACTGGGAAAATGTGCAGTTGACTTTTAAAATTCTTGGGAGTATTCATTCGGAATTGTTTTTAAAATCTTGCTCTCTAGAAACAACGGCTTATTAGTTTGCTCCATCCCAGTTCAACACTGAATTGAAGGCGATATCTCATTACTGTGCTCTCTGGTAACTTCTCAAAACTTCCCTCTGAAGTCTTTCCCAAGAAGCATCATTAAAGATTCAATACACAAATAAGTCATCTCATTTGTCCCCCAAGTGTGGTGTATACATCTGCAGTTCTGAATAAGCTATAGTATGAGTACTTCCAAAAGCAAATGTGAAGGACATAGGACCAATGGGCCAATCTAACAAATTCAGCCTTGGTTTAAAGAGACAAGAAAAAAATAAATACCTTTCCTTCCTTTAAGTAATTCATCTTCAGAGGGTGGTGATATGTACAAAGTATTTGCAAATAGAGGCATTAAAGCATCCATCAATAAATCCTCTTTTTTTTTCCCCTTTCAAAGGCAGTTTCTCATCCTTTGTCTAGTCTTTTAAGTAACTTGATTATGATAATTCCTATGTGTCCTTCTGGAATGCAGTGATGAGCCTGTGAATGCTTGCTCATAAAATTATGGAGGAAAAAAAGGGATTTGGACAGTAAATATGAAATAGGAAAAAAAAAAAACCCACAGGGAAATGAGGATAAGGAGAGGCTAAACATACACCCCCACCCCCAGACAACCCAAATCCCTTCTCAGCTGGTGGTGTTCAAAAACCATCTTTGTAAATTGAAAATGAGCACAATATATGCTGATGAAAAAGCTTTGGTTTGTATGAAATGACTGCTGTGAATGTCAGAGAAAATTTTGCTTATCACATCAAATGGAAAACTTGGGCTCTTGTATGAATAATAGAGCCTAATATGCCTCCCAGTCCTCCATGTAACAGTCTTGGTTAGGCTAAACACTGTGGCAGAAGCATTAAGTTAGTAAGAAAAAAGAAATGAGGTATCAAAAATGAAAATTTATTTCAGAAAGTAAGAGCTCGATGCCAAGCATGATAATGAAGAAAGAAAGAAAACATTTTTTTTTTTAAGGGAAATCTTATTTGGGTTTTCCCAAGTTTGAAAGTCAAACCTGTAAAGTTTACCGGAAGCTAGATTTCAGGAAACGTTTGCTGTAGTCATATTTTATGATAGCTAAAGGATTATTTGCTCGTTTCTACCTTTAAGGGTCACGCCACCTAAAGAGGAGACAGGTAGGCAAACCAGTCATTACAATGCACTGTAATAAGCATAATGACAGAAATGCAAAAACTACAAAATGGGGCAAAATCAAAGCTTTTTGAGATTGTGAGTTAGGGCATACTCTTGGAGTGGTCACATTGGAACTGAGTCTTGAAATATCCACTGGAAGTAGCCAAGAGGGAAAGGGGTGGTGAGAAAAAACAAGTGTATTCAAAGCCTTGAAGTGAGAAAGCATGGGATGTTTGTCAACTACTCAGTTGTGTGGACAGCCTCATTGCCTGTTAAGCTCTATCAAGCTCTGGGACATTGCCAAGGAGAAGACTGGTCCACTCACCAATCAACAGGCTGGCGGGTGGACTTTTATGGTCCATTTATTGCTACATCCAAAGACTCTTCCCAACCTTCTAGGAAGAGGATCTAAAAAAATCATTATCTGGTGATCTCAGTGTAATTCTTTTCCCTGTAGCATATCTAAGAGCTTCACTGAATATATATATGAAGGGTAGGGTGGTGAGAGGAAGGGTGTGTAGAGTCAGCACAATTTATGCAATTTTTTATTCAGGGAGAGAACAATTTAGAAATGAAGTAATTTCTAAGGACTGACCTTTTTTACATCGTTATTAGAGTTCTGAAACTAAATACAGCTATTAGAAAATTAAGATAGATGGACTATTATTAGACTTAGATGAGCATGTGCATATGGGAATGTCTATGAAAAAACTACAGTTTCACTGCTGTTATTGAATTCATTTCAAGTTAGTTGAAATTTTATTGTGTTCCTGTAAACAAAGCTTTTCAGCTTGGTAAATTGGTGAATTCTGATGAACTGAAACCTAATCAACTTGAACCCTCAATGAAACCTCAATTCTGCATTCTTAAATAAACAGGAGGTAAAAACCTAAGACAAGCTCCTATCAGAGGTTAATTTCAAAGATTGGGGTTGATGTATAGTCTCTAAAAGTGTTTATATGTATATTTGCAGAAGGAAGAAAAGTTAATTATTATTGCTAATGAAGACTACACAGTTGTGCAGTTTTGATAATGAAACGTTAAATTTTACTTAGTGAACTGTGTTTTTATGGCAGGAAGATAAAGTAGGATGCTGTAGAAATCTGAACTGTGTGTGTGTGTGTGTGTGTCCTTGTTCCTGAAGGCTACCCAGTTCAAAAGGAACTTTTCTACCTAAGTTGTTATTATATTGTTTTTTTCTGTTTAATATAGTGCTTACTATATGCCAGACAAATATTACAAATATTAACCAATTTAATGCATAGAACAACACAGTGAGATAAAATAGGATGCCACAAAATGGATGCCTATTTTGCAAATGAGGCAACTAAGACCCAAAGAGTTGGAGTAACCTGCCCAAAACATAGGGCTGTCTAGAAAAGGGTCAAGCTGGGATAGAAACTCAGGCAGCCTGTATACTCTTGATACTCAGGAAATATATAATGCAGTAAGAGGGATAGATTTTATACTGCGGTAGGCTCATATTTTCAGGAAATATGCCAGGATATATCAAGCTGAGGATGTCAAATGAGGACAGGTTCTTGAGTCTCCAAGGTTTTCTCCATGGAGACATTGGTTGGTGTCAATGGCAGTCTGCCTGTATAGGGTGAAATCCTCCTGGATTGGCATAGTGGGTGAGGTTTACCAAACTTGAACTCATAAAAACATCACACCTCAAAGTCTCAGGGGTGCTGCTCATGGGATTGCTAATCATGCCATTTGCAAACTGACTCTTTTCTCTGATATTTGCCTCCAACTACATTTTTATTTTATGTCCCTATTATCATTTTGCATGATATACTTTCTTCATTGGCCAGAAGATGTTATTTATTATAAAATATTTTATATAGTACTGTAGTAGAAGAAATGTTGTCAATCAAACCATAATACATTGCTATCTTATTTAGAATTTTTATATTATACTTAGGAAAAAATCTTACTTAGATATTTTGATCATATGCCACTATTGTACATACATAAAGCAGGACATATAATAACGTATGTGATTGACAAGTTCCTAAAATTTTCCCACATTTTGAATTTGAATCCTTTGAGTTAGTTGTCTTTTTAAAGTTTTTATTTAAATTGCAGTTAGGGTCGCCCGGGTGGCTCAGCTGTTAAGCTTCTGCCTTCGGCTCAGGTCATGATCCCGGCACTCTGGGATCAAGCCCTGCATCGGGCTCCCTGCTCGGCAGGAAGCCTCCTTCTCCCTCTCCCACTCCCCCTGCTTGTGTTCCCCCTCTTGCTGTCTCTCTTTGTCACGTAAATAAATAAAATCTTTAAAAATAAAATAAATAAATAAATAAATAAATAAATAAATAAATAAATAAATAAATTGCAGTTAGTTAACATACAGTGTAATATTAGTTTCAGGTGTGCAGTATAGGGATTCAACACTTCCATAGGACACCCGGTGCTCATCACAAGTGTCCCCCTTAATCTCCATCACCTATATCACCCATCCCCCTACCCACTTCCCCTCTGGTGACCATCAGTGTGTTCTCTATAGTGAAGTTTGTTTCTTGGCTTGCCTCTCTATTTTTTCCCCCTTTGCTCATTTGCTTTATTTCTTAAATTCCAGATATGAGTGAAATCATACGGTATTTGTCTTTCTGTGACTGACTTAGCTTAACATAATACTCTGTAGCTCCACCCACATTGTTGCAAATGGCAAGACTGCATGCTGCTTTTTTTAAAAAATATTGATTGCATGCTTTTTTATGGCTGGGTAATATTCCATTGTATATACATACTACATCTTCTTTATCCATTCATCAGTTGTTTGACACTTGGGCTGTTTCCATAATATGGCTATTGTAGATAATGCTGCTATAAATGTTGGGGTGCACATATCCCTTTTAATTAGTATTTTTGTTTTCTATAGGTAAATACTTAATAGTACAATTACTGGATCGTAGGGTAGTTCCATTTTTAACTTTTTGAGGAACCTCCGTACTGTTTTCCAGAGTGGCTGCAGCAGCTTGCGTTCCCACCAACAGTGTAGAGTGTTCCTCTTTCTCTGCATCCTTACCAACACCTGTTGTTTCTTCTGTTGTTGATTTTAGCCATTCTGACAGGTGTAAGGTGGTATCTCATTGTAGTTTGGATTTGTATTTCCTTGATGATGAGTGATATTGATCATCTTTTCATGTGCTATGGCCAATGTCAGAGACCTTACTGCCTGTGTTCTTTCCTAGGATTTCCTTTGGTTTCAGGTTTCACATTTAGGTCTTCACCATTTTGCATTTATTTTGTGTATGGTGTAAGAAAGTGTCCCATTCTCACTTTTTTCATGTTGCTGTCCAGTTTTCCCAACACCATTTGTCGAGGAGACTTTTTCCCATTGGATAAATATTCTTTCCTACTTTGTCGAAGATTAGTTGACCATATAGTTGTGGGCTCATTTCTGGGTTTTCTATTCTGTTCCAATTGTCTGTGTGTCTGTTTTTGCACCAGTACCATACTGTCTTGATCAGTACAGCTTTGTAAAATTGAAGTCTGCAATTCTGATGCTTCCAGTTTTGTTTCTCTTTTTTAAGGTTGCTTTGGCTATTTGGGGTCTTTTCTGGTTCCATACAAGTTTTAGGATTGTTTGTTCCAGCTCTGCGAAAAATGTTGGTGGTATTTTGATAGGGATTGCATTAAATGTGTAGATTGCTTTGGGTAGTATAGACATTTTAGCAATATTTGCTCTTCCAATGCACGAGCATGGAATGTTTTTCCTTTCTTTGTATCATCTTCAATTTCTTTCATCAGTGCTTTACACTTTTCAGGGTAGAGGCCTTTTGCCCCTTGGGTTAGGTTTATTCTGAGGTATCTTACTGTTTTGGGTGCAATTTTAAGGGGGATTGATTCCTTGATTTCTTTTTCTGCTGCTTCATCTTTGGTGTATAGAAATGCAGTAGATTTCTGTATGTTGATTTTGTATCCTGTGATTGTACCAAATTCATACATCAGTTCTGGCAGTTTTTTGGTGGAGTCTTTCGGGTTTTCTATATAGAGCATCATGTCATCTGCAAATAGTGAACGTTTGACTTCTTCCTTGCTGATTTTGGATATCTTTTATTTCTTTTTGTTGCCTGAGTGCTGCGGCTAGGACTTCGAGAGCTGTGTTAAATAACAGCGATGAGAGTGGACATCCCTGTCTTTTTCCTGACAGTAGAGGAAAAGCTCTCAGTTTTTCCCTTTGAGGGTGATAAGAACTCTGGGGTTTTCAGATGTGGCCTTGGTGATGTTGAGGTATGTTTCCTCTAATTAATCCTTTAAGTTACTTTGCAACTCTAAGTCAGTAATAACATATTTTGTATACAGAATCATCCTCTGTGCCATCAAAGCATTTTGGAGACTAAGCATTTTTAAAAGGTATCCCACTTCATTGTTGCCTGGCTCTAAAAACAAAATAAGCCAAAACTCTCCCAAGAAACAGTTTTAAGATGCATTTTAACTTAAAAGATACTAAAATGTGGGGTTAAATTAATATGTTGGTTAGTTATTGAAATACAGCTTAAAGTATGGAGTGAGTACAGTGCATGAGCAGTCACATAATAATTTTATGAAGATGAAGATGACTAGTCTATGAGTGACCCCAACTTTATTATAGAGTTAAGCATTGTCTCATACTAATTTATTGGTATCTATAGTTACTTAACAACTCATGTATTAACTACAAAATAATTTTAATTGCTTTGGATAAATATTTCACACTCTGAATCTTATTTAAGCAGTGTCTTTGGCTTGGTTTTTCACAAATACTACAAGTTTAGGGAGATAAAAGAGTTTGAATACACAAAAACCATGGTGCTGGCCAAGTGAGCTTCTGCAATGTGCCGAGGGCAGGGAGTGATACAGCGTGGATGCTTGGGTATGCTTCAATAAAAAGTTAGACTAAATAAAAAGGGAAATAAATAAGCTCTTGCTGTAAGCTCATAATACTAAATGAAAAATCTCGTTGATTGCCTTTTTCCTTTTTTAGCACAGTGCACATGTTTCATAGGTAGATGATGACAATCCTTTTATCATTAAATATGTTAAATACTTTTTATTACTAAAAACATGTGTGATTCTTTCTTTTCCTTTGAACTTTATTGATTGTCATGGCTTCTAAGATGATAGACCGGTGTGCAACAATGAACTTGGGATTATCTGCTAACATCTTGTATCAATATGATTTGATTCCAAGCTCAGTCATTGCTCATATTCTGATTTGCCAAAGTAATAAATGTCAGAGCACTGGCTCATCCCAGCCACAGTGGATCTGCTTTTCAAACAAGGGTGTTTAGAGGAGAATTACCTGAAATATACAAGTTTAAAAATTATGTCATTTGAAATATTGCAAGGACAGAGACAAGGGAATATTTAGTTTTTAAAATGAAAGGCAAAGTGGGAAAGAAAGTAAATACTTCTAAAATAGTTTGTAGTGTACAGTGTAGCCTACACTAAGTTTTGATGACTTCAAGAAGTAGAACCAAAGATGGAAAAAGAGTTAGGTTCAGACTAAGGGCATATGCTCATGTGGTTATTGCTACTCAAAGAAGGAATAGCCTGCTTCAGGTACTGTGATTTCCAGTTACTTAAAATATTAAATCCTAGGCTGGACCACAGTCATTAAGGATGACATCATGGTGACTCAGACATCACTAGGTAAATTAACTACAGGACTTAACAACATCCCTGCCACCCATGAGCTTTTACAATACTCAGGTGGTAATATAAATATAACAAAGGTAATACATCTTGGCTTGTGGGCTAGAAATAAATAATGATATGTGATAATACTTTGTGATATGTGTTGAGATAAAGTTTCTGAGAAGATTTGTTCTTTTAATTGTACTCTATACCCTGAATCTTCATTCTTTGTGTCCCTTTTCCATATATTTTTTTAAAGATTTTATTTATTTATTCGACAGAGATAGAGACAGCCAGCAAGAGAGGGAACACAAGCAGGGGGAGAGGAAGAAGCAGGCTCATAGCGGAGGAGCCTGATGTGGGGCTCGATCCCATAACGCTGGGATCATGCCCTGAGCCGAAGGCAGATGCTTAACCGCTGTGCCACCCAGGCGCCCCCCGCTTTCCATATTTCTGCTTGAATGTCAGATGACTTTGCATGGGGTAGTCTAAGTAGATATTTCTCTAGTATTCTCTGTATTTGGATCATCCCAGTTGATTTAATTATGTCCTCATATATAGTACTATACTGTTTTATGCATAATTTTAGTAGAATAGTCATATCATTTTTTGTTCACTGCGTGAAAATCCCTACTGAAATGTGAGTGCCTTAAATTTATTCATTCAACAAATAATATTTTAACTCATCCTATACCAGACAACTCGTGGATCATGATTGTTAGCAGAAAGTTCTCCATGGATTTCTGGTGGTCCTCCACATTCTAGGCTTTCTGAGTAAAGGACATATTTGAATGGCAAACAGCTGTGGAGTCTTGAGATGGTGTGTTCTACTGAAGAGATGTAGAATCATCTCTCTTCTTGTGGAAGGTCCAAGGCAGAAAAGATAAGGCCTTCTCCTTGGCCTCTCTGGTGGCATTTGCCACATTGCAGTGTAATAAATCTGGAGACACCTTCCCTTGCCCCTTGAGAAGTTTCCTACCCTCCAGATGAATGAGCTATCTCTCCTTCAGGAAGGGTGGACAAAGAAATGTGCCAGTAATCTCTCGAAGTTTTTTTGAAGTTTCCTAAATTTGGGGTTCCTCTCTTACGGTACATACCACTGCACATGTAGATGAATACCCCTTATTTCATCAACTGTGGTTTTTGCCATAACAAATGGTCTGTTTCTCTGACCCGAGAAATATGGCTAAATATGAAAACCTGTGCTGTGCTAACCTCTACAGCTTGCAAGTAGGGTCAGTCTCAGACTCTTGGCAATTTTTGGCTTAACAACGTGCTGCATATATGTGCACATGAATGTGCATGATGTACACCATGCGTATACAGGAGCAAGAGGAGGAAACAAGGAAGATATGGACATTAAATAAGTAATGACGTTCTAGAAAAGGATAATGTCTGAAATAAAGCAAAGTGCTATAGGAGCACAGAGAAGGAAACAGATTGCAAGACTAGTGAATATAAAGTATTTTAAACCGGTTGGTAAAATATCAATTCACTGCAATTTGAAATAAGATGATGGAAGAGTTCTATAATTAAATCTATCCAGTCACCTAGGGAATTTATCTTTCCACAATGTGAAATTATAGACTTCTCTGCCTCTTACTTGGTCTGTAGTGAAAGCTTTTTTCCAATGCCTTATTTCCACGTCTTACCTGAATTACTTGGCTTTATATCCTTGAGGACAACAAATCATTATCTCCTGTTTCTCACTGTTCTTCTTACTTCCCCGATGACTTAGAGCTTCCTGTGACCCTCAGGCCTCCTTCACAGTTTGTATAGGAAGAGGATTGTACATTTTGCACTTTGCTCTGAGAACTATTTCTTTAAATGACAGGTATCAGAGTTAGGAAAACAAATAGAAAAAGCAAACCAGAGCCATATCACTTACATTTTCTAATGGAAGGGTCAGTTGTCATTTTGCCCCACCAATGAGAACCTGCTGGGCATCTTGCTAAGTGCCAAAAAGGGACAACTATTCAGTGCTTTCAGATATAGTGAGAAGAACTATTTTAATATTCTTTGTAATAGATCTGGCTATCAGATAACTTTAGTTGATTTAGTCATTTCCTCTCTGTCTTTAGGTCCTGGAACATTGAAAAAAATCCATTTCCAAATAGTTAGTTCCTTTTCTGCATTTCCCTGCCTAGGAACAGTGGGGCTAAGGTTGGGGTAGAGAATGCATGGCTTCCTTAAGCAAGCTGCTGACTGAAAGGGATTGCTAGACTATGGAAACCGTGGTCCCAGCAGAGCTCCGCTCCTACTCTCCCCTCCCATTGCCACCCTTAATGAGCAGACATGTCTCCATTCCCATAATGTGCTGCAGGAGGAATATAATGGTGTGGGCAACTCCCCCAGAGACTGGCCTCCTCCTACAGTGCATGGCTTAGCCATGCTGATCAGCTTAGACTTAGAGACCACGTAGGTCTCACAGACCAGTCTCCATGTGAGTTTGGAGCTGAGGGGTAATGGTTTAATAATGACTCAACACCCAAGAAAATTTCAGAAAGACTGAATATTCCTTCATACTCATTAGCCTGTACACAGCCATGGGCTTTGCACTCCAGGCATATGGTCAAGGACAAAAGCTGACTGTTTCATACAGACTCACCATTCCATACCCAACAACTATTCTAGACCCACTGACAGACTGAATAGACCATCCCAATTAGATTGACCCTAATCATCCACTCTGCTCCACCTGTGCCTGAGAAACACCTGCCATCCCACTCTCTTACCTGTGGGGATTTGAGTGCATAGGGCATGGGAAGCTGTGATGACCCTGAGGCCTTTGTGAAAAGTTCTATCCTGTGAAATGTGGTGGTGTATTTTCCCAAAGTGCAGCTGAGCTTGGTTTTCAAAATCATTATTACATCTAATGAACATGAACATGTACATGTGCAGTGCAGTGATAGTAATAATAGCTATCACTTGTTGAGTTTTTACTATTCAAAAAGTACTTATATAAAGTATGAGTGCCATATATATATATACACATATATTTGTATATTATATATATATAATATATATATGTGTATATATATATATATATATATATAGTTGTACATAAAAACTTATTTCATCCTTATGACAATATCATGAGATAGGTCCTATAATTAACTTAGTTAAATAGACGAGAAAAGAGAAACAGTGAAGGAGTAAATATCTTGCCTGAGATTATAAAGCCAGTGCTGGGAGAGTCAGGTAGTAATCCTGTGCAGCTGGACTCCAGAATTCTCATTCTTAACCAGTATTTCTAAGTAAATGTCTGATTTTTCAAATATTGACTGATAGGTTGCAGGATAAGTGACTTTTATATAAAAATCCTGTGCTGCTAAAAGTTCAATTAATATTTTTCTTTGAATTAATCTTTTGTTTAACATTTAGCATGTGCCCCTTAAACCTAATACAGTGTTTAAAGAGGACATAATATCATGTATTTCTCAACCTGTTACAGGAATAGAGTTTTGAATGAATTTGATAATTTCTTTTGAAACTTCTAAAATGTAAGAAGACCATCATATTTCTTCTGTAAGAAACAGTCAGTCGATAACAGAACTTTCTGGTCTACCTTCCTGAAAGAGGAGTTAGGAGCTAGTGTAGTCTTCTCATACTTCCAAAATCAAAGAAATCTCACAAAGGGTTGAAACCAGCACAGTAATACATAGAAACATATATTATAGGTACATATCCATACATAATACATTCTAGCATTATTAGTATCCTCACTACAGGCTTGTCTTGTCATTGACTGTAATGCCCATTTTGAAAACCAAGCTCAGCTGCACCTGGGGAAAATAGAGAATTTCACCAGATAGAATAGAAGAAATATTTGGGCTAGAGAATGAAGTGATAGCAGAAGAATCCTTTGTTGTAGAGGCATTTTTTTTTATCCTGAAATTCCTGCCTTCTTGTTTATTTTCAAAGCAATCAAAATACCAAGTGTAAAAATCTGAGAGTCTCCTGTGATTGTAGAAAGTAACAACTCCCCAAGTGATACCTGCGTGTGTGAAAGTTGGGCAGTCTCTGCACTGGCCCTTTTGCCTCTAAGGTATTAAGATAAATCAAGTTTACTGAAGTCTACTAGAGAAGAGAAGAGTAATCCTACAAAAGTCAATATGTATAGAAAGTTGGCATGAATTATTCAGACAGGTAGGAAAACTTTTTGAAATACCCTTGGCGTCTAACACAGAGATCTGGCATTATCTCCCCAAGACAGAATGTTTGTATATGACTTTTTCAGCATTCCTTCCATTATCCTAATCACCTTAGAGAAGAGGTTTTTAGACTTGAATGTACATTTTCACTTGGGGACATTTAAACTTAGGCTTACCTGGTCCAGAGCTTCTGATTTAATTGATTTGATATATGGCCTGGGCTTTGAGATTTGGAAAAGTTCCCCACATAATTTTATATGCAGCAAAAGTTTAAAACCACTGCTTTAGAGTAACTCTGTCTTATCTTTACTTCCATTCCCAAAACACCTTCTCTGTGCCCTCCCTCCCCTTCCTGTACAATTTCTCTACTCTCGTTCCAACCAGTCAGACCTGAGAGATATACATACTGCAAGTTGCTCTTACCTAGGAGGTATTAATTCATGTTACTTGCATGATAACTGTTTAGCTCTTGATATTCCTAGAAATAGTATATCAAGAAATAGAATTCCTTGAATTCCTAGAAATTCCTTGAAATTCCTAGAAAAATTCCTAGAAATTTTTAAATGTACATTTAAAAAAAAAAGTATACCTATTGTAGAAGCACAGGGTTTTTAGTGCCTAGTAAATCCAAGTTATGACTGCATGCTAAACCAATTTGAATATTTTTAAATGATATTTTAAAAAGAAAATTCCAGAAAGAGTAAAAATTTTTCGTATTGACATACATAGAGGAGCAAATTTATATTCCCTGGTATGTTAACAACTATCTGTGAAAATAATACTTCATGGTCATAAACATTTTGCCAAACATTGGGTAAAAATCAAGTTAAGCAGTTTTTTCCTACAGGAGGCTTTGAGTACTTAATTGGCTACTATGCACTGTGACTCCTGAAAAGTACTGTATTATTCAGCATTCACAAACTTATTTGGACCCCTTTTAATATTAATTAGGGAAACGAATTTTTTAGAGTGCTATTGTTCTCTTTCTTCTGCTGTTTTTTTTGGTTTGGGTTTTTTTGTTGTTTTTTGTTTTTTGGGTTTGTTTTGTTTTTTTGCTTTCTCTTCCTTCTGCTTGAAGCCAAGAAACTTAAAAATCAAAAAAATAAGTTCCTTTATTAGGGAGCTACAAGAACAATTGAGTATTAGGTATACAAGTAGAAAAAGTGAAAGATTTGTGCAAGATATCAAACACCATGAGGACAAATTTAGTACTAGATGATGATTTAGTATGTCTGGCGTGTGGTCCATAGATGAACTAAACTAGTTATAGTGAACATGGTACATAAATGAATTTCTTCATGTATTCTTATAGATATTGGTAAAACTGTATAGATGACCTTATGGGGTTTAGAACTTTCAGGCAGTTGGGTAACTTTTATACAGACACCTTTCATGTAGTTGGGAAACTGTTCATTTATCTTTCTTTCTCTAATTTTAGGATGTTTTGTGGTATGTTCAGGAGATTCTAACATATCAGTGTTGATAAATGTAGTACTTAGGTTGTTATTTAAGGCAGCTGAGGCAAAGCACCCCCTAAATTAATGGGTTGTGGGAACGTAAAAGTTAGTGGCTTGTGGGAGTGCAGCTAGTGTGGAAAATCTTGTGGCAGTTCTTCAAGAAGTGAAATATGGAATTACCATAGGGCCCAACAATTCCACTGCTAGGTGGATACTGAAAAGAACTGAAAACAGAGAGTGAAACAGATACTTGCATGCCAATGCTAATTGCAACAGTGGTCCCAACAGCCAAAAGGCGGAAAAAAGCCAAGTGACCATTAACAGATGGGGGGATAAACACAATGTGGTCTGTGTGTGTATGTATGTGTGTGTGTGTATGTATGTGTATATATATGGAGTATTATTCAGCCATAAAAAGAAGGGAGTTCTGATACATGCTACAATGGATGAACCTTGAAAACACTATGTTCAATAAGTCAAATGCACAAGCATAAGTATTGTATGATTCTTTTAAGACATATCTAGAATAGACTAATTCATAGAGATAGAAAGTACATTAGTGGTTACTGGGGGCTGGGCACAGGGTGAACTGAGGGAAATTGCTTAAGGGTTCAGGATTTCTATTTGGCCTGAAGAAAAAGATTTTTAAAGAGATCCTGGTTAGGAACGTACAAACTTGCGAGCATAATAAATGCCACTGAATTGTACACTTAAAAATGGTCAAAATAGCAATTTTATTATGTAGATTTTACCATGATAAAAACATGTGAAAATAATTTAGTGGCTTAAAACAGAGTTCTTACAGGCGCTCATGATTCTGAGAGTTAGGGACTCAGCCCGTTTAGTTGGGGAGTTTGGCTTCGTGTATCGTCGTCAGCGGGGGTTTCTCGTGAGTCAGTTGGTTTAGGACTCCAGCATCCTAAATGGCTTCAGTTCGAGACCTATGTTGTGCAGCTCCGCAATACTGAGAAATTAAGCATACATGGTGCTTGTCCCCTACTAATGTTAATTTAAGCTGATAACATTTTCTTTGCATGAGCATTTGCTGTCTCTAAAAGCTCCCCATCCCCACATACCTTACTTCATCTCACAAGAATTCTTGGGCATTTTTTCTCCTTTTCATCATAAATTTCTTCAGGTAATGGTTCACTGTATTGAACAATATTTGAGATGAGAGACCCACTAGTGACATGATTCTGTCTTTGTCTTTGACACTTCAGATAAAGGGCCAGTGTCTCCTCATGTGTTTGGCTGATAAGAGCAGTTCCAGCTGTGGTATCAAGATTTTATTTATAACAATAAAAACAAAACAGTATTAACAAACAAACAAAACCCCTCAGGTCAATGCTTATTGAATCTTTCATATGCTCCAGGCATTCAAACACCTTGCTAGCATCCGGTCATGAGATACTTAAAATAGCCCTACAAGTTCGGCACAATTCCGGCCCTATCTTATAGATAAGGCCACTGAGGCGTGTCATGCATCTGAAGTCATCCAGCAAGTAAGAGCCAAGAACTGAAACTGGGCCTGATGACTGTGGAGCCTCTGCTCTTAATTGCTATTATGACTCTTCATCACAGAAGTTTCTAGTTGTGTACTCATGGCCTTAGTCTCTTCTTACTCTCTTAAGAGAGCTTCAAGAGGGCTCTATTTTAGAGCTACTGTGTAGGGAACATGTGAGTCAGCTAATCCTTTGTTGCTGAAAACAAAACAACATCTCCACCATCATTTTCAGAGTTAAATGGGGTATGGTATATTAAGCAATAAGAATATAAGACAATAACAATAAAATCTCTGTGGCAGGAAGCAAGTGAGGACTCTGGTTATTTACAGGCTTTCCTCAAATGATCCTTCCCAAGTCTGATGGGAGGTGATCCTAGGACAAGTTATGGCTGATGTCTTTAATCATACTCTCTGTGGCATTAGCCGAGCCTCTCACTGTTGGGCAAGAATGCACAGCTTTACTGCATACATCAAAGTAGAACTGAGATGCAACGTAAAGATTCCAAGTCAGGTGCAGGCATGAGGTCTTCTAGAAGACACAGGATTCTTTAGACACAGGATTCTTTAGACACAGAAAAGGCAAAATGCTTTCACAGTGCAAATAAATGTGACACTTCTACATGAAGATAAGCTTGAATATTTGCTGAGCTGGTTCTTCCTTGTCTTCATGTAATTAAAAAAATATATTTTATTATTTCACTCGAGAAATGTCAGCTGAGCATTGGCTGGGAAGCAAACACTGGTAAACACTGGGAAACAGGCTTGGATTATTTTGAAGACAGTATGAACATATTATAATGATAGATTTAATGGAGAACTTGAAAGTCCATATATGAAGATAAAATGAACAATTTTTAGGTGTTTTTTTAACAGCTGCTTCCTTAGGGAGGACAGGCTCAATTTCATTCTAAACAAATAATGGGACATAAAAATTTAGTTCTGCAGGTTGTTAAAATAAAGGTTGTTAGATTTTTGTACTGGTGTGGGGTTCAATAAATTTCTTTCCCTCTATCCTTAGAGTGAGGGTAAGTGGTACATAAGATATTCCAAGTTACCTAAATGAAAGTTGAGGACACTTTTTGTGAGAGGGAAGGGTGGGCCTAATTTGAGGAAAACATCTGTAAAATATCCTTTGTGACTATAAGAATACCGTAGATAAAGCATATTCTTTCAATGGCTAGTTCTTACTGGGTAGACCTTAAATAAATTTTGAGCTCACATCTAAAGTTCATGAGAAATTACCTGAAAATCTGGGTATACCTAATTTTTTTCCCCTTAAGATTTAAAAAGGCATGTGAAGCAGGTAGAAAGTAGACAATTATTGCAGTGAAGTGATAACAAGCAAACTAAATCTGGACAGAGATTTGGCCTAGAGAAAACAAAGGCTAAATTCGCACTCAAACTGCATCTCTACTGAGGATTACAACAAGCTCTGTGCTACATCAGCTTAATTTCAGGACCCTAGCTGACAGAGCAACTCTCTGAGACATTACGTGTTGATTTTACAGAAGAAAAAAGCGTCAAAGTACATACTAACTCTTAAACTTCTATTCAGAAGAAACACAGATCACTTCCCCTTGTGTGTTATGGGCTGAAGAACGTCACATAGCTACAGCTGAATTCAGACGGGTGGTTAATTATACCGTCATGTGACTGAAAGATGAGCGAGAACCTGCTCTTTGTTAAGCACCTCACTGGCTATTACAGCATATTTGACGTAAAGTTTGTGTTTTACTAACATGACTTTAATCTTTATGATATTCAAAATGTCTATCACATTGTCACATTGTTCTGCAATGACTCGTCAATATAGCCTTTCCAGTCTACCATCATATTGTAGGCTCAAGAAAAGCAGGAAGAAAAGCAGAAATGTCATTATTACTCCTTTTTGCTAAAATGTACCTTAAAACAGGTCCTGTTGGGTCAGTCTTAAATGGAAGCAGGTATTTTCACACTAGCACCCAGAGCAGCGTGCTTTGGAACTCAGTTTAGGTATTGCGCCCAGCAAAAACATGGAGGCATAAGTCATCCTTTAGTGATTTTGAGTAATGGAAAACTGGATGTAAGAAAAAAATGTAACAAATTGTAATTGACCACAACAGTCCCCTGAAGAAGAAGGTAACGTGTATTTACCAGTGAGCACGTTGGCAAGCATGGAGGGAAACAGAAGAAAAGCTCACCTTAAGGTCTGTAAGAGCAGTTTCTGCTGTCCCTACCCATGGCCCTCACCTGTCAAGTAGCAATCAGGAGATGGCTCTCATATGGAGTAATCAGCATTGCACAGGCTTGGGATTTAAAAAGAAAGAAAATAACATCCTACATTTCCCTGACTTGCATGTCAATTATCCCATTTGCCACAAAGTGTGAATCATATCTAGATTTAGTATGGTAAAAATTCACTGAAAGATAGGAATACAGAAAAAATATTTGGGAAGGAGAGAAAAAAAAAAGAGATGTTCTCAGCTGTCCAGGGCGATCCTTGAAACCAGACTTGACAAAGCAGAGCTTATTATCTATTCTGCACATCTACACCTCTAAAAATGGCTTGCAGAATATGTAGGGTTTCTACCCTCAGCCTTCTGGGGCCAAATCATGTGCACAACACTCTACATGTGTTTGTAGCAGAGAGGGGATAGGGTGAAAGTGGCAGGGGAGTCAAGACAAAGACAAATAATAAATTTTTGATCAGTGAGTGGAAGTCCTTATATGGGCGTTTTTACAGACCTTTCTCTGTGGTTAAGTTAGAGCAAATCAATCCCGTTAAAAAAATTTTTTTTAACTGTGTCAGTTGGCTTTATTAAATGATTCATGAACTGGGCAGTAGCCCATCCAGCAAGTAGAAGGGAGCCTGAAGGAGTTATACAAAATGGAAGTTTTTATAGGAAGGAGGGGAGGGCAAGAAAGTTACTAGCAACGAAAGGGATTGTTCCAGAGAAGATTGCTTTCCCTTCGTGGGGGAAGAGCAGAGGTTCTCGCCCTTGCAGATAATGTCATCTTCCTCTGGGAGATGGAAAGTACTCCTGTAGCTGGTAACTTCACTGGCGCTGATGAGAAATCTCCTGACTGACCTGTTGGGACCACGTTTCTGGGGGAGGTTGAAACTCTAATTAGATTAGTTATTCAGCTCTGGTTTGGGGACTCAGTCTAAATGATGCCGTTTGGGGCCTGTGTTTTTCTTTTTAATAGTCCCAGTGCAGCCACTCTTTGGATTTAGTACTGCTTTCTTTCGTAATACTTTGAATCCACATTTGTTTATTAAATCCAACCAGGTTTCTTAAGGAGCATTACGAGCACGATGGTCTACACTGCACTTGAGAAGGCTCAGTGGTGTCATGCAGAGCATTTGCCAAGTGGTAAAACTTGAGTGAGATAGAAAGTGAACAAAGACATAGGAAGAATAAATCTCAAACTCTTGAAGCTACTCTTGTTTTTACAAAACAGAGTAGTTGTGATCCAGGCTACAAGATAGTATTGAAAAGACACATTAAAAATATTCATTGATTTTAAATGTGAAGTTTTATTTATCTTGTATTAATTAAAAGAGATTTCTGTTGATCCTTGCCACATGCCTATTAGTCTATGGCTTTCGTAGACCAGCTAAGAACTCAACAGTTGAGGCCACTGATTTGAAGTCAGGAAGCCAGGTGATACTGCAATCTCAGCAAGCACTTACCATCTAATTTTGGGTCCAGACTCTTTTCCACTAAGCTAAACTTCCATGCTCTCTGATACCTAATACCACATAATAATGCCGCTCCCTTTTAAATTCTCTCTTTATGCAGTTTGTCCAGGAGTAAAGACACTCATGTTGATTGGGGTAAGGGGAGGGCACTGTTCACTGTGCTGTAACTTGATTTGTTGAACATAGTTCTTATTTCAAAGGATATTGGACTAGTGTCTTACTGTCAACCAAATACATTTTAAAGGCACAAAAACCTCATTTCATGGTAGTCTCTGTATATGAAAACCTATAAGGAAAAAAAAAAAACAGTACAATGTGCTTTGAATTTGTCAATGATCGGGTCATTGGAAAAATATCCTTTGAGTGCCTGCCAAAATCATGCACTACACTTGGGAGTAGGGGAATAAAAATACAACCCCTGGGCTCAGAAGAGACAAAGATCCCTCTGGCAGTCTAGTAACTGATAATTGTCTATCCATTCCACAAATGCTTGTTGAGTACCATGTGAAAGATGATCAGATAGACGTGGTCTGAGGAATAATACTCCGTAGTGTAAAGCACTTGGTTAGAGAATGTAGCCCCTTAAATTCCTCTGATCACCCTTATCAGCTTGTTTATTCTTCAGAAAAATCCAACGCATTTAGTATAGGAATATACAATTGATAGCTTGCTTTGTGAAACAATTTTGTTAACATATTTTGAACAAACAAACAAACAAAAAAGCCACTCACAGAAGAGCACACACACAGTATATGATCCCATCATAGGAAATTCAAGAACAGGCAAAACTATTCCATGAAGTAGAAAAGTGGTTCTCTCTCATGAGAAGACTATTCACTAGAAAACATGAAGGATCCTTCTGGGGTGATGGAAACCTCTCTATTTTGGTGTGAGTGGTGGGTACATGGATGTATGCCCATGTAGAAAGACATCTACCCACTCAGTTAGGATTTATGCATTTTACTCTTTGTAAAATGTACCTCACTAAAAAGCACAATGCCCAAACAAGACAAAATGGAGTCTTGATTCTCATCGTTGTAGCTTCAAGAATAAGCTAGTCAGCAATTACTAAGAAGTTTATTTATATTGAGACTTTAAAATTCTAAATTTTTTTTTTTTTTTTAAGAGAGAATGAACTATCCATTCTTTTCCCTCGGCTTATAAATCTCTCTATTTAGGCCACCATCATATTGCTTTGATTACTATAACTTGTCATATATTTTGAAATCAGGAAGTATAATGCCTCTAGCTTTATTCTTCCTTCTCAGTTTTGTTGTTACTCTTCAGGGTTGTGTTTTGGGTTTTTTGTGGGTTTTGTTTTTGTTTTTTGCTTTTTTGGGGGGGTTGGGTTTTTTTGGTTCCATAGGAATTTTAGGATTTCAAAAAAAAAAAAATTCTGTAACAAGTGTCCTACAAATGTTGATAGTGGTTGCCTTGAATCTATAAATGGCTTTGTTTAGTGTGTACATTTTAAGAATTCTTTCAATCCCTGAACACAAGGTATCTTTTATTTGTGTCTTCCTTCAATTTCTTTCACCAGTGTTTTATAGTTTTTAGTGTATAGATCTTATACCTTCTTGGTTAAATTTATTGACAAGTATTCTTTTCAGTGCTATTGTAAATGGGATTATTTCTTTATTTCTTTTCAGATAGTAGTGTATAGACACACAACTGATTTTTTGTGTGTGTCAAACACACAAAAGTTTTTGGTGGAATATTTAAGAATATGTAATATGTATATGATCATTTTAACTGCAAATAGAGTTTTCCTTTCTAATCTGGACAGCTTTTCTTTGTCTTGCCTAATTGCAATAGAACAGAATTGAGTCCAGAAATAAACCCATGCATATACAATCAACTAATATTTCACAAGGAGACAAGAATACACAGCATAGTCTCTTCAGTCAATAGTATTAGGAAAACTGGATATTCACATGCAAAACGGAATGTCTAAATTATACCACTCATAAAAAATTAGCTCGGAATGTATTTAAGACTTATATTTAAGGGGCGCCTGGGTGGCTCAGTTGTTAAGCGTTTGCCTTCGGCTCAGGGCGTGATCCTGGCATTCTCGGATCGAGCCCCACATCAGGCTCCTCCGCTGGGAGCCTGCTTCTTCCTCTCCCACTCCCCCTGCTTGTGTTCCCTCTCTCATGGCTGTCTCTATCCCTGTCAAATGAATAAATAAAATCTTAAAAAAAAAAGACATATTTAAGACCCAAAGCCATAAAACTCCTTAAAGGACACATAGGGGGAAAGTTCCTTGACATTGGTCTTGATAATTATTTTAGATTTGACATTAAAAGCATAAGCAATTAAAGGAAAATAAAGTTCAAATCAAAATAAAAATTTCTACATAGCAAAAGAAATGATAAAATGGAAAAGGTAACTTACAGAATGGGAGAAAATGTTTGCAAACCACATATCTGGTAATATACTTGGGTTAATATCCAAAATATGTGAGAAATTCGTACTATTCTATAACAAAAGAAATATCATTAAAATGTTGGTACAGGACCTGAATAGACATTTTCCCGAAATATTCAAATAGCTGACAAGTACATGAAAAAGTGCTCCGTGTCACTAGTCATCAGGGAAATGCAAATCAAAACCAGAATGAAATATCATCTTACCTGTTAGAATGTCTGTTATCAGAAAAACAACAGATAATGAGCGCTGACAAGGATCTGGAGAAAAGGCAACTCTACACTGCTGGGAGGAATGGAAATTGGCACAACCTCTAAGGAAAACAGTATAGGGATTCCTTAAAAAAATTAAAAAGAATGCTATTATATTCCAGCAATCCCACTTGCAGGTATATGTCTACAGGAAATGAAATCACATCTCAAACACATATCTGCACCCCCATGTTCACAGCAGCATTATTTACAGTTGCCAAGACATGAAAATAATTGAAGGGTCCATCAATGGATGAAAGGATAAAGAAACTATGGTGTATACATATGGAATATTATATAGCCATAAAAAGAAGAAAATCCCGCTGTTTGCAGCAGCATAGATGAATCCGGAGGGCATTATTCCAAGTGAAATAAGTCAAAGACAAATATTTATTCTTATACATATGATCTCACTTACAGGTGGAATCCCAAAAAAAACAGACTCATAGAAACAGAGTAGAGTGGTGATAGGGGCAGAGGGAGCATGGGGGAAATCAGTGAAGAGTCAAAGGGTAAAAACTTCGAGTTTTAAGATGAATAAGTGTTTGGGATGTAAGGCACAGAATGATGATTATAGTTTACTGTATTGTATATTTGAATGTCGCTAACAGGGTAAATCCTAATTGTTCTCGCCATATACAAAAGTTGTAACTATGTGAGGTGGTTGATGCGTTACCTAACCTCACTGCAGTAATTATTTTGCAATATTTATATATTATATATAATTTTATATATGTATGTATAAATATCAAATCATCACAATGAATAACTTAAACTTGTCCAGTACTATACGTCAATTATAACTCAGTAAAGTGGGACACCTGGGTGGCTCAGTCGGTTAAGCATCTGACTTTTGGGTTTGGCTTAGGTCATGGTCTCAGGGTCCTGAGATTGCGAGCTGTGTCAGGCTCTGCTCAATGTGGATTATGCTTGTTCCTCTCCTTCCCACTCTGCCCTCCTCCTGTTTGAGTATGTGGGCTCTCTCTCTCAAATAAAATCTTAAAAAAAATAATAAGGCTGAAAAAATAAAATTTAAGAAGTGAATGTACTAATTTTACTAGATATTAAATATGTGTATATTACCTTAACATAAATCTATTTATCCAACTACAAATAAAAAACTTATTTTTCCCTGTGCCTTTGTAGCTCACATTTTAGAAAGGAATGTTTCTTTGGGCTTGGTGAGGACACCATTCTTTTTTGCTCATCAGAATCACTTGGTTATTGGACTCCTAGTCAAAAACGAATTCGTATTAGGCATAAACAAGGATACTATGACATTTCCTGTGTAGAAAAAAATATTAAAAAGTCTATCTGATTTCCCATTGTTAAACTATTTTTTGTGTGTGTAACTTAAATGGTATGGTAGAATGAGTTGAAAAGATCTAAGATGGGGGCGCCTGGGTGGCTCAATTGTTAAGCATCTGCCTTCGGCTGGGCTGGGTCATGATCCCGGGGTCCTGCGATGGAGCCCTTACTGGGCTCCCTGCTCAGCCGAGAGCCTGCTTCTTCCTCTCTCACTCCCCCTGCTTATGTCCCCTCTCTCGCTGTCTCACTCTCTGTCAAATAAATAAGTAAAATCTTAAAAAAAAAAAGAAAGAAAAGATCTAAGTGTCATTACAAATAAATTTTTTGAATGTGATCCTTTCTATAGGTATTTACAAAAGAATACCTTATAATCAAATGCTGTTTAGAAAATTTTAACGTATATTTCATTTTGTTTCTCTAATTTTCACAGTAATTTTGAACTAAGATGGACAAAACCACTTTGTTTAGTGACCTTCTTGCTGACTATTGTGAATGAATTACTAACATATATTATTTCTTTCTTTAGTTTAGAAATCCAACATAAAAATTTTAGTAGAATCCAAGACTAGCAGAGGTAATATACATTACCGACTTTATGCAATTAATGGCAAGAAATCATCAAGAAATCTAGTTTCACTCCACAAAATTCAGTTTGTGAATAATGCTTTTTAAGTCAAAACACTTCAAAATAAAACTCCACTGTAACATGGCTTAACGTGTTTTGATCCTTCAGAGTTGAAAGGGATGAGAAAGCAAAAATTCAAAAGAATGGAATTTTAAAAATCTGGATGAGATGTTTTTGAATTTTTCTACTGATTTGCAAATCGTTGAAATTAAGATGAACATGGTAACAAAGGTTTAGAAAACTGAGGCTCTGCGATACTACAAGAAGTTTTTATAAATGAGGAAAATATGCTCAAATATTTGTTACTGCAACAAAAATGAAACCAGGAATTACTTTGTAAATAATGAAAAGAAAAAGTACATGACTACTAGGAAGTCTTCTAATAATTAAAATTCTCCTTGTAAGTGTTGTTCTTTGGGAAAGAACAAGGACAGTATTGAAACCCATGATGTAGTAGGCATTAAAAAATAGGTAATAACAAATCTGTGATTTTTAAAAATTACATTTTTTTAAATGATGCTGTGTAATCTCCAGGTTGAAAGTGACTGGTTAATAGATTTTATTTTTGTATTTGTGGTCTAATATTTGGCACTAAATACTAAACACCTATAACTGGATTTGTTAATACTATGACTTGAAACACACCAGGATTTTTAAAATTAGAACAAATTTCATATTTACCCAAGAATTACAAATGAACGTTCTGTAAGAATTGAAGTGTATGCATTTTCTTAGACTATATATCAAAGGCAACTTCCCTGGTAGGACATTGATTGTCTTGACTCAGATCTTTGAACTTGTGTTTTCTCAAGTACACTGCAGTTTGAAAAATCTATCCCTTTATATTTTATTTGAATTAACTCTTCATGTATCATTATTTCTCAAACCTTTATCAACCGAAAAGCATTGTAAAAGAGAAACTCATAACATCATTTTATATAATTCTCTGTTCTTTCTTTTAAGTTGGTTTTGTCTTAAAGTGTAAGCTTATAGAGATCAGGAATTATATTTCTTTTAGAGACCTAGTTCCTATCATGCTGTTAAGAACAGTAATAATATCCCTAATTTACTGAATGGATTGACCATCTTTTAGAGAAAGTTTTATTAGTTTCATTGCTGTTGTTGCTGAATTCTCTTTTGTTTTATTTGGACACTTTATTTACATCTTTTTAATTTATTTTTATTTATTTTTTATTGTGGCAAGAACACAATGTGAGATCCACCCTCACATTGTATTGAACTGTAGTTGACACAAAATATTAACGTTTCAGGTGTACAGCATACTGATTGACAGGTCTATACCTTATGCCGTGCTCGTCACAAGCGTAGCTACCATCTGTCACCATACAACAGTATTATAATACCATTGACTATATTCCCTATGCTGTACCTCTTATGTCTATCACTCATTCATTCCATAACTGAAAGCCTGTACCTCCCATTCCCCTTCTAATGTACAATATATTATTGCTAACTATAGACACACTGTTGTACAGAAGATCTCTAGAACTTATTTATTTGGTATAACTGAAACTTTATACCCAAATTCCCTCTTCCCCTTTCCCCATAACAAACTCCCAGTCCCCCTTCCCCATAACCCTGGCAATCATACCATTGTACTCCCTTACTTCATTCGTTAGACTATACCTCATAAAAGGAGAATCATGCAGTATTCGTCCTTATGTGATTGCTCTTTTTCACAAAGAATATTGTCCTCAAGATTCATCCATGTTGTTACATGTCGCAGAATTAGCTTATTTTTAAAGGCTGAATAATATTTCACCGTATATATATATATAAGGTAATTTTTCTATCCATTCATCTGCCAATGGATTTTTGGGTTGTTCCCATATCTTGGCTATTATGAGTAATGCTGCAACAAACATGGGACTTCATATATCTCTTCAAGATTTGATATCTATTCTTTTAGATATATACCCAGAAGTGGGATTGCTGGATCATATGCTAATTCTATTGTTAATATTTTCAGCAATGTCAATACTGTTTTCCATAGCAGGTACACTATTTTACATTCCACCAGCAATGTGCCAGGGTCCCCATTTCTCCACATCCTCATCAACTTATTTTTTTTAATAATAGCCATGGTAATAGGTATGAGATGTTATCTCATTATGGTTCTGATTCACATTTCCTGATGATTAGTGTTGTTAACCATCTTTTTATATACTTTTTGGCCATTTGTACACCTTCTTTGGAGAAATATCTCTTAGATTTTTTGCTCATATTTTAATCATATTATTTCTTTTGCTATTGAGTTGTATGAGTTCCTTATGTATTTTGTTTTTGTTTTTTGGTTTTTTTTTTGTTTTTAGAGAATAGGAAGGGGCAGAGGCAGGGGGAGAGAGAGAATCTTAGGCAGGCTCTACACTGATCTTACAACCCTGAGATCATGACCTGAGCCAAAATCAATAGTCAGACACTTAACTGAGCCACACAGGTGCCCCTCCATATGTATTTTGAATATTAAACTCTCATCAGGTATATGGCTTGCAGATATTCTCTCCCATTCCTTAGGTTGCCTTTTTACCCTGTGGATTGTTCTGTTGTTGTGGAGAAGCTGTTTAGTTTGCTGTAGTTCCACTTGTCTTTGACTTTTCTTGTTTGTGTCTTTGGTGTCATATTTAAGAAATTATTGCAAAACCCAATATCGTGAAGCTTTTCTCCTATATTTTCTTATAGAAGTTTTATGATTCCAGATGTTATGTTTAAGTGTTTAATCCATTTCCTTTTCAGTTCATTTTTGTGCAAGGCCTCTCATAAGGGCCTAATTTCATTCTTTTGCATGTGGATATCCAATTTTCCAAACACTTTTTACTGAAGAGACTGTCCTATCTCTTTTGTTTATTTTTGGCACCTTTGTTGAAGAGTGAGTGAACGCTTAAGCATAGGTTTATTTCTGGGCTCCCTATTCTGTTCCTTTGGGATACATATCTGTCTTTATTGCCAGTATCACATTGTTTTGGTTATGGTGGCTTTTTAAGGTATTCTGAAATCAGGAAGTAAGATGCCTTCAATTTTGTTCTTCTCACTTGAGACTGTTTTGCCAGTTCTGTGTCTTTTGTCATCCATATGAATTTTGGGATTTTTTTCCCTATTTTTGTGAAAAATGACATTGGAATTTTGATAGGGATTGCATTGACCTAAATCTTACAGATCAAATTGGGTATTAAGGGTATTTTAATAAAAATAATTCTTTAATCCGTGAACACAATATCTTTCCATTTGTCTGTCATCTTTCATTTTTTTCATTAATGTTTTATAGTTTTAACTGTAAAAGCCTTTCACCTCATTGATTAAGATTATTCCTAAATATTTTATCCTTTTCAATGCTATTAAAAAAGGGGTTATTTTTCTAATTTCCTTTTCAGAGAGTTCATTGTTAGTGTACAGAAGTGCTTCTGATTTCTGCATGTTTAATTGTATCCTGCAGCTTTACTAAATTCTGTGATGATTTTTGTGGCTTCTTTATTGCTCTCTATGTAATCATATCCTCTGCAAATAGATTATTTTACTTTTTACTTTCTGATTCATAAGGCTTTATCTTCTTTTTCTTGCCTAATTGCTTCGGGGTGAACTTTCAGTACTATGTTGAACAGAATTGGTTAAAGTGGTCATCCTTGTCATGTTCTTGATACTAGAGGAATAAGAGTTTTTCCATGGTCAAATATGATGTTAATGCTGTGGGCTTTTCATATATGACCTTTAGTATGTTAAATTCATTTCCTATTGTACCTAGTTTGTTGAGGGTTTTTGTCATGAAAGGGTGTTGAATTTTATCAAATAAGCATTTTCTGCATATTTTGAGGATGATTGTGATTTTTTTTCATGTTATGTCACAGCAATTGATTTGTGTATGTTGAATGATCCTTGCATCAGAGGGATAAATTCCCCCTGGTGATGCTGTATGATAATTTATTACACTGTTGAAATGTATTTGTTAGTCATGACAAAAACCCAGTAATACTCCTTAATTTAAAATGACCATAATTAATCCACAGGTTTACTTCTGATTAACAGCCTTTTTATTTAAAAATGGGATAGAAACCTTTATTATTGGGGCACCTAGGTGGCTCAGTTGTTAAGCGTCTGCTTTCGGCTCGGGGCGTGATCCCAGAGTCCTGGGATCGAGCCCCACATTGGGCTCCCTGCTCTGTGGGGAGCCTGCTTCTTCCTCTCCCATTTTTCCTGCTTGTGTTCCCTCTCTCGCTGGCTGTCTCTCTCTTTGTTAAATAAATAAATAAAATCTTAAAAAAAAAAAAAAGAAACCTTAATTATTTGGTTTGCCTTCTTTACAGTCCTAAGATAAGTTATGAAAATCATTCATCCTAATTTTTCCCCTAGCACCTTTATCCTAAGCATTTATTTACTAGCAACATAGTTTCCTTGTTTCTTGAGATAGGACTGTGTTGCTATGAACTATCGTTTTAGAACTGCTTTGGCTGCATTTCATAGATGTTGGTATGTTGTATTTATGTTTTCAATTGTGGTTTTCATTTCTCCAGGTATTTTTAAAATTTTTTCCTTTGATTTCTTCTGTGAACCAATAGTTGTTGAGTAACATGTTGTTTAATCTACACATATTTGTGGTTTTTCCAGTCTTCTCCTTATGATTGATTTCAAGTTTCATACCATCATGGTCAGAAAAGATATTTGATAAGATTTCAGTTATCTTGACTTTATTGAGACTTGCTTTGTGGCCTAACATGTGATCGATACTGGGGAATGTTCCATGTGCAGTTAAGAAGAGTATGTGTTCTGGGGCGCCTGGGTGGCAAAGCGGTTAAGTCTGCCTTCAGCTCAGGGCGTGATCCCGGCGTTATGGGATCGAGCCCCACGTCAGGCTCCTCTGCTGTGAGCCTGCTTCTTCCTCTCCCACTCCCCCTGCTTGTGTTCCCTCTCTCGCTGGCTGTCTCTATCTCTGTCGAATAAATAAATAAAATCTTTAACAACAACAACAACAACAAAAAGTATGTGTTCTGTTACATTTGGATGAAATGTTAGTATATATCTGTTAAATCCATCTGGTCTAATGTGTTAAGACTGATGTTTCCTTATTGATTTTCTGTCTGGATGATCTGTTTACTGATGTAAGTGGGGTGTTAAAGTCTCTTACTCTTATTGTATTACTTTCACTTTTGCCCTTTAAGTCCATTAGTATTTCCTTTATATTTCTTAGGCCTCATATGTTTGATGCATATATATTAATATTGTAACTTCTTGCTGGATTGACCTCTTTATTATTATATAATTCCCCTCTGTCTTATCACAGTCCTCATTTTAAAGTCTTATTCGTCTTGTAGGAGTATAGCTACACCATCCTTTTTATCATTTCCGTATGCATGGAATATCTTTTCCCATCCCTTCATTTTCTGTCTCTGTGTGTCCTTACTTCTGAAGTGAGTCCCTTATAGACAGCACGTAGATGAGCCTTGTTTCTTTATCCATTTAGCTACTCTCTGTTTTTTGATTGGCATATTTAGTCAATTTACATTTAAAGTAATTATTGATAGATGTAGCCATTGAGATTTTGTTAATTATTTTCTGGCTATTTGGTAGTTCTTGTCTATTCCTTTCTTTTCTCTTTCTCTCTTCCCTTGTGGTTGGGTGACTTTCTTTAATATTATGTTTAGATTCCTTTTTCATTGTCTTTTGTGTATTATAATTTTTGGCTTTGTGGTTACCATGAGGTTCACATGTATCATCCTATGTATATAAGTTTATTTTAAATTGATATCAACTTATATTTGAACATATTCCAAAACTACATTTGTACTCTCCTAACTATGTTTTGTTTGTGATGTCACATATAAATATCCCTAAACTGATTATTGTGGTTTGCTTTTACTACTTTTGTCTTTTAACCATTATAGTAGCTTTATAAGTAATTAATCCACTAGTTTTACTGTATATTTACCTTCTCTAGTGAAGTTTTTGCTTTTACATACTTTCTTGTTATCAGTGCCCCTTCTCAGCTTATAGAAGTTCCTTTAACATTTTTTATAAGGTTAGTTTAGTAGTAATAAACTCTTCTAGCTTTTGCTTGTCTGGAAAAAAATTTTTATCTGTCCTTCAATTCTGAATGATAACCTTGCTGGGTAGATTATTCTTTGTTGGAAGTGTTTTCCTTTCAGCAATTGAATATGTTACACCACTTGCTTTGGGCTTGCAAAGGTTCTGCTGAGAAATCTGCTAATAACATTATGGGATTTTCCTTATAACAATTTTTCTTTTGTTGTTTTTAAGATTTTTAAAAAATCTTTCACATTTGACTTTTTAATTCTAATGTGTCTTGGTGTGGATCTCTTCATTTCATCTTATCATAATTGTCTTGGCTTTCTGGACATGGATATCTGTTTTCTTCTCCAGGTTAGGGAAGTTTCTAGCCATTATTTATTCAAATAAATTTTCTATCCCTTTCTCGTTTCTCTTTAGAGCACCCTTGTAATGGAAATGTTATTCCACTTGATGTTATCCAGTAGGTCCCTTAAGTTATATTTATTTTTTAAAATTCTTTTTTTTTTCCTTTTGCTGCTCTGCCTCAGTGAGTTTCATTGCTTAGTCTTCTAGCTCACTGATCCATTCTTCTGCATCATCTAACCTGTTGTTGAATCCCCCTAGTGTATTTTTTTATTTCGTTATTGTATTCTTAAGCTCTGTGACTTAGGTTTAACACTTTTTAATATTTTCTGTTTGTTAAAGTTCTTGCCATGTTCATCCATTCTTCTGAGTTCATTGAACATCTTTATAATCATTACTTTGAGTTTTTTTTTTTTTTTTATCAGGGAAATTATTTACCTCTGTACCATTAAGGTGTTTTTCTGAAGTTTTGTCTTATTATTTAATTTAGAACATAATACTCTGTCCTCATTTTGCTGACTGTCTGCATTTGTTTCTCTGTATTAGGCAAAGCAGCTGCCTGTCTCAGTCTCAAAGGAATGCCCCTGCATAGGTGATGAAACTTCTTTTTCAATCTTGCCCTAGCTCTTCATTGTTTCTCAAAACTTTGTGATTGTCTAAACTGCCTGATTTCTTCTTGATAAGTCCCCATTGTTCAGGGTGTGTCAAGAGCCATCTTGGTGTGATCTTTTTTGTCCTTTGTTGTGGAGAAACCAGTTAATCTAATTTTCAGATCTTTTTCTTTTTTAAAAAAATGATTTTATTTATTCATTTGGCAGAGAGAGAGAGCACAAGCAGGGGGAGAGGCATAGGGAGAGGGAGAATCAAGGTCTCTGCTGAGCAGGGAGCCCAACGCAGGGCTCGATCCCAGGACCCTGAGATCAGGGCCTGAGCCAAAGCCAGACACTTAACCATCTGAGCCACCCAGGTGCCCCTTCAGATCTTTTGCAGAGAGAAATGATCCACATATAGCTGTGGGTTTGGTGTGTTTGTGGGAGGAGGTAAGTACAGGATTTTCTTGTGCCATCATCTTTTAGAAATCCACGCCAAGATAACATTTTGAAATATCCTTTAAGTCTCGCTAACAGCAGTGGTTTAGAGTTTAATTGAACATCGAGCTCATGAAAGAGACTAGGCTTCACTAAGTGCCACATTACTTAGTTTTCAGGAAGGATACAGTGGGGGGCGGGGGGGGGGGCAGCACAGCGTGCTGTTGCACAACAGAACAGTTTTCCTGACTTCTCAGTCACCTGAAACATAAGCGCACGAAAGATGAAGCTGAGTGAGAAAACACTTCCTTAGCTCAGATAAGACTTTAGCTGAGGAATCCCTTCAATCTTAAGTCTTAGCTCTAGAATCCCTTCATTTTTATACCTAGAATGTTACATAGCTCTCTCAGACATACATAATGACCAGCTAGACCTCTATCCACCTCAGGTTTTTTATTGTGGTACAGCTCCATCCCATCAGTATTATTTATTTATTACTTAATACATAATCTCAATGATAAGGTACAGATTTTTGGTCCAGTTTACAGTCGATCAAAATCTCATTTATCTTGGTTTGGTATAAATATTTTTATAACAGTCCTTTGGTTAATGTTGCAAAGATGATTGAACCAAAATTCAAATAACCAGCATTTCCTGGATGTAGAACAGAGTCATCATACTAGATGTTAACCTTTTCTTTTAATACTTGTATTTTTTTTAAGATTTTATTTATTTGAGAGAGAGCATGAACAGGGGTAGGGGCAGGGGGAGAAGGAGAAGCAGGCTCCCTGCTGATCAGGGTGCCCAACACTGGGCTCAATCCCAGGACCCTGGGATCATGACCTGAGCTGAAGGCACATGCTAACTGACTGTGCCACAGAAGCACCACAATACCCCTAAATACAGGGAAAATGGGTAGAATTTTTCACATATGGTATAAATATCCAAATTCATAATGTTTCTAAGACTCTGAGTAGAAAACTACATTTTTAAAATAAGTTTTGGGAAACCTGGGTGGTTCCATTGGTTAAATGGCTGACCATTGATTTTGGCTCAGGTCATGATCTCATGGTTGTGACATTGAGCCCGTTATGGGACTTCATGCTAGGCATGGAGCCTACTTAAGATTCTCTCCTTCATCTTCTGCCTGTCCCCCTCCTCCCTCTCTCTCTCTCATGAAAAGAAGTTTTTAAACCAGGAGTACTATTTAATATTGGAAAATTTAACATTTGTCATAGTTATAAAATGTTTTAAATTACTAAACCTGAAGTATAGGTCTAATGCCCCATTTTAATAAGAAAAAGAGCTTGAGAAAATGTAGAGATATGTGAAAATAAAAATTGACAGAAACCTTTTTAAATGTACACTTTAAAAAATATTAATATTCAGAGTATTGTGTTCTGATTTAAAGAACAAGACAACTACTCTTTTTAAAAATATCAATAAGAGTTAAAAGGAATAATGAAAAATATAAAATCAGAGTGGATTGTTACTAAGAACAGAGAGTAAAGGAACATAAGACAAATTCCTAAACTGCAAGGAGGAATATTATGTTCCAGAGAACTAAGGAGCTGAAAGAAACTATACTTGATAGTTAATGTGAGGTTAATAATCACATGGGCATCACTATGTTCAGTTTTGAGTAAAAGACACTTCATATATAATGATGAGGATATATTTTTCCAGACAGACTGAATGTTGATTTAAAAATATTGATAATAAAAAGGAAACTGAAATAATTACAAAGAAAAGAGAATCTTTGAAGGGATTTATAAAATAAGTTGAACTAATACAATTGCAATTGGAAAAATTCCTTCGCTTTTCTCAGGAGAGTGAAATTAAAGGATAATAACTAGATTTGATCTACAATCTTTCTCTAATGTACCGTTTTCAATAATTCACATTAGGAGTTACCAAGTTTGAGGATGTGTTATATGCTTGAATGGAATTTATTTTTTATTACCTACTTTAAATGTATGTATTGCTCTGAGAACTTTCATTTTATTGCTTTGCATTAATGTAAAGATAACCTATGAAACTTAAAAAGTCCAGTGCTTTATCTTCTTTCTTAAATGATCACATACATGTTTTCTGTATGGTCTGTTTAGGGGAAGACAATAATAAAAACAAAGAGTAAGAATGATTGCTGTCCTCCATACTACATGTCAGTGTTGTACCCATCTGCCCTTTACTATCCTGAATTTGTGACTGAAAAGGTGGAGTTTCATACGACTTGCTTCCAAGAGTTGGTTTTATCTTGCAGGGTCAATATGTGGAGAAGAAAAAACTTTCAGACATGTACAATCTCATCACAGTGGAAAGTTGTTTTGCTCACCATTAAAGATACTAACCCCATATGACCTGAAGAAAATAGTTAAGTAATTTAGATAACCTAATGAGCATACCATATTCTTCCCAGTCATGTTAATAATCAACTCCCAAAATTATTTGGGAAAAATTTAACTTGGAACAAATGAAATCCCCTAGGAAGTTGATAGGCATTATTGTTGCTGAATCAAACAGGAGGCCAATTCCAGGACTAAGAAATTTTCCACCATGACTTCCTGTCTTAAGGAAAGCCAAAAGGGTCTTCTTACTGGACAGTATTGACTCAAGAAATGCTCAAATGCATAATACAGTCAAATACAACAATATAAATGAATAATTGTCTCTGAGAATGACATATGAAAGATCTCAGCTTTGGGAAGAAAAGATGGTCACCCAAATTGACTTCTGTTTATTAATAAGAGTTATATTAATCACAAGAGCTATGATATATTGAATACCCCTTGCTACACATAGTATTGATATATTTTTTAAAAAAGTTTATTTATTTATTTATTTATTTATTTATTTATTTATTTATTTATTTATTTATTTATGAGAGAGAGAGAGCACGCACAGAGGGAGGAGCAGAGGGAGAGGGAAAAGTAGACTCTGCACTGATTGCAGAGCCCTACATGCGTCATGACCTGAGCCAAAATCAAGTCAGACTCTTAACTGACTGAGCCACTCAGGTGCCCCAAAAACTTTGTAGACCTTTATTAATTAACTCTTAGTAAACTTTTATGAAATAGGAGCATCTCAATTTTATAGATGAGAATATAAAACTGAATCAAAGTGTCATGCTCAAAAATCCTGGTTAGAAAGGGTTAGAAAGTGACACATTCAAAATTTGTTTGAATTCTGTGTGGTTCCAAGATGTAACACTTTCTCTACTGTTTCAAACAAGCTTCTTGCTCTTAGAGAATCAATAAAATGATTTCTTGAAGGCATGAAGTTTTGAACTCAGTATTTCAACTTATCCTTTGTGTTTTTTATATCATTCCTATTAGAAACAAAATAAACTATCCTTAAGAAAGTATTATTTAAAAAAGAGTTTGTGGTGAAGACCAATTATATCAATGAAATTTTCCTCTTCAAAAAGGGGAGGCATTTGCTTTGAGACTGTTGAGGGAGAGGCAGACATTCTTACTTCTTTGGTTTGTTTGGTATAAATCGATTTCACAAATCTTTGTAATATGTTGTAAGGAACTGGATTTATCCTCTGCCCTGAAATAACTAAAAAATAACTAAAAAAGAAAAAAAAGAAAAAAAGAGCCAATACATGAAAACAGCAGATACTAAGACTATTAGACAAAAAAACTGATTGTGAAGGGATAGGAAATAAACACAGCACTAATACTGCTTCATTATAGTGTGTGGAGAGTGTTCTCATCGTAGAGCAGGGAAGAGCAGCCCACATAGATTCCAGAGGTTTTCCTGAGTCAGTGGAGTAGATAATGTGAGAGGCCAAAGCAGAGAGAGCTCACAGGACAGGGTGCTAGGATTGAGAGAGTTGTGCTGAGTCTAGAGAGTAGAAATCTTAGAAAGTCAGTTTTTCAGATGAGTTTTGATCAACATATGCATTTGAATACCTAAACCTGAGGAAATAATACCCAAAAGGATTGAAGGGAAAGATCCCCTAAGCCCAGGTATAGTGCTCATGCCCACCAGCAAGAACAGAAAATCTCATAATATACAGAGCATTGAGTAAAGTACTGAGAAGTGTTCTGCCTCAAAACTATTCTGAGAATAAAAGCTACTCTGTTTTAAAGCTTTTTAAAAGCAAGACCTGAAAGGATGGAACTGTTCCCAAATAATAGTGTTTCAGAATGAAGCTCAAGAATACTTAGAGAAACAGGAGATATCCAGGAGCCAATAGATTAACAATCTATAACCTCAAATTTAAAAAATAAGACTTTTAAAGGACAGGAAAACACCACCCAAATATCAAGAAAAATCAATCAGTTGAAACTGATACAGAAATGGTATAGATAGTAGCACTTGTAGACATTAAAACCATTGAATAAGTAAACGTTTTAAAGATATATTTAGAGAAATATGAAAATTGAACCACTAGAGATGAAAGCTACAATATCTTTGATGGATGAACAGCAAATTAGATACCACATAAGAAAATACTAGTGGACTTGGAAATAGCAATAAAAACCCTTCAAAATGAAATATGGAGAAGAAAGACTTAAAAAAATTAAGAGTTAAAGTATAACTTCCCGTGACATAATGTTAGTGTAATGAAAATTCTCAAAGGAGAGAGGGGAAAGAAAACATTTTGAAGTAACAGTGGCAAAAAGTTTTCCATACTTGGTGGAAAGTATAAAGCCAGAGATCCAAAAAGCTCAGTGAACCCCAACCAAAAGAAATAAGAATAAAAATTTGCTAAGATACAGGAAAATTGCTTAAATCTAGTAATAAGAAATCTTAAAAGACACAAATAGCACAGTACGTATGGAGCAACAAAGACGATGGCAGATTTCTCATCTAAAACAATGTGAGCTAGAAGAGAGTAGAGCAACATCTTTAAGGAACTGAAAAGGAAATTATCTTCCTAGAGTCCTCTGTGTGCTATGAACTTTTAAAATAAATGAATTCATAAGAAGTATGCACTCTCATCATAATGGAACCAAACTAGAAATCAATAGCAGAAATAAAACCGTAAGATCTCCAAACACATGGAGAGTGAAAAACACGTTTCTAAATAATTGATGGGACAGAAAGAATGTCTCAAAGATAATAAAAAAAATACATGTAACTGAATAAAAATGAAAATGAAAGTCCATGGGCTACAACTAGAGTGATACTTAGAGGAAAAATTATTGCACTTAATTCTTATACTAGAATTTAAAAGAAATTCTCAATGATCTAAGCCCCTACTTCAAGAAACTTGGAAAAATAACAGAATAACTGAAAACATGTAGAAGTAATATAAGAGCAGGAATCAATTGTTTTCAAGACAGAAAAAGGTAGAGACAATCAAACCAGAGGCTGTTTTTAAAGAAATCTATAAAATTGACAAATCCCTAGCAAACTGACAAGAGAGATGGAGGGACGGAGTGGGATGGAGAGGGAAAGAGAGGAGATATAAATTACCGATATCGAGCAATATCAGGAATCAAGGAAGGCATATCAGTATAGATCCTATTGAAATTAAAAAGATAAGTGAATATTATCCACATCTCTATGCCCATAAATCTGATAACTTAAATGAAATGGATGTAGTTCTTGAAAGATAGAAACTCCAAAACACACTTAAGAAGAATTAGATAATCTGAATAGTCATATTTGAATTAAATAAGCTGATTTTATATTTAAATCTTTTGCATAAAGTAAACTTCAAACACAGATGGCTTTACTGGGGAATTTTACCAAACTTCAAAATAAATAATACTCATTCTGTAAAAACTCTCATAGAAAATTAAAAATCACAAAGGAAGACAGCAAGAGAGGAAGAAAAGAATAAAAAAATTACAAAACAGCCAGAAAACAACTTTTAAAATGGCAATAGTAAATCTCTACTTATCAGTAATAACTTTAAATGGATTCACTTCTCTAATAAAAAGACAGAATTGGCTGAATGGTTTAAAAATAATAAGACCCAACTGTATGCTGATTTTAAGAAACCCAGTAAAGCCTTTAGGCTCATAAGTGAAGGGATGAAAAGAGCTAAACCAACAAGTGAAAATAAAAACAGCAAGAATAACTACATTCGTGTCAAAGACTAAATTTGAAGTTAAAAAAAAAAACTATTACAAGAAACAAAGACAGTAACTATATAATGATAAGAGAGTCAATTAATGAAGAGGATTTTACAACTGTAAATTTGTATACACCCAACAAGGAAGAAATAAGGAGTAATACAACAATAATAGGGGTTCTTATTATTACACTGTTAACAATGGATAGATCATCCATAAAGAAAATCAATAAACAGTAGACTTGAACTACACTTTAGACCAAATGAAACTAACAGGTATATACAGAATTTTCCATCCAACAGAACCTGAATACACATTTTTCTAAAGGGCACATGAAGCGTTTTCCAGAATAGTTTATATGGTAGGCTACAAAGCAAGCCTTAACAAACTTAAGAACATTAAAATCATATCAAATATCTTTTCTGATACAATGTTAGGAAATCAGAAATTGATAACAGGAGAAAAGCTGGGATATTGATGAACAGCACACTCCTGATTTTAAAGAAGAAAATAAAAAATATCTTGAGACAAATGAAAATGGAAACACAATACCTAAACATAACGAAGCAGCAAAAGCAGTTCTAAGATGAAAGTTTATCCTGGTAAATGCCTACATTAGTTAAAAAAAAAAAAAAAGGAAAAGGAAAAAAGAAAGAAAAGAAATAATATCTCAAATAACCAACCAAACTTCACATGTTAAAGAACTCGATAAAGCAAAATAAACTAAACCCAAAGTTAGCAGAAGGAAATAACAATGATGAGAACAGAAATAAATAAAAACTAGAAAAAGGATAGAAAAGATGAAGGACACTAAGAGCTGACTTTTCACAAAGATAAAATTGACAAACCTTTAGCTGTAGTAAGAAAAAAAAGAACTCAAAATCAGAACTGAAATAAGAGACATTACAACTGACACCACAGAAATAAAAAGAATAAAAACTGCTTTGAACAATTACACACCAATATATTGGATAACCTAGAGGAAATTAATAAATTCCTGGAAATATACAACCTACCAATATTAAATGATGAAGAAATAGAATATGTCAGCAGACCAACAATAATTAAGGAGATTGAATCAGTAATCAAAAATCTCCCAAGAAAGCAAGCCTGGGACCAGATGGTTTCACAGGTGAGTTTTACCAAACATTTAAGGAAGAATTCCAAACCTTCTCATACTCTTCCAAAAATTGAAAAGGCAGAAACACTTCCAAACTCATTTTATGAGGCCAGCATCACCCTGATACCAAAAACAGACAAGATTATCAGAAAAGTAGAGGCCAGTATCTCTAATGAACATATATGTAAAAATCCTCAACAAAATACTAGCAAACCAAATTCGGTGGCACATTAAAAGGATCATACACCATGACCGAGTGGATTTTCCCCCAGGGTGAAAGGATGGTTTAACGTACACGAATCAATAAATGTGATATACCATATTAACAAATGAAGGATAAAAATCATATTATCCTCTCAGTAGGTGAGAAAGGCATTCGACAAAATTTAACATTCCTTCATGATTAAAAAAAACACTCTTAGGTATTGAAGAAACGTATCTCGATCTAAGTAATGTCATCTATGACAAGACTGCAGGTAACCTTATACGTGACAGTGAAAAACTGAAAGCTTTTCCTCTCTTATCAGGAACAAGGCAAGCATGCCCACTTCCACCATGTATATTCACCATAGTACAGGAAGTCCTACCCAGAGCAATTAGGCAAGAGAAAAAATAAAATTTGGCATCCAAATCAGAGAGTAAGAAATAAAATTGTATTTTTAGACTAAAATAACTAACTAACATATGAAGAGTCCACCAAAAACTGTTTGCACTAATAAACAATTTGAGCAAGAGTAAAGGATACAAATCAATGTACAAAATGCAGTTATGTTTCTATTCATTAACTACAAAACATCTGAAAAAGAAATCAAGAAAACAATCCCATTTGCAGTAGCACTGAAAATAGTAAAATACTTAGTAATAAAGTTAACCAGGAGATGAGATCTTTACAGTGAACACTATAAAATATTGATGAAAGAAATTAAGACACAAATAGATATTTTGTGTTCATGGATTGGAAGAATTAATACTGTTAAAATGACCATATTATGCAAAGCAGTGCAATCCCCGTCAAAATTCCAAAAACATTTTTAACAAAAATAGAAAAAAAATTTTAAAATTTGCATGGGACCACAACTAGCCCAACAGTCTTGAGCAAGAATAACAAAGTTGGAAGCATCACGTTTCCTGATTTCAAACTACATAGCAAAGCTATAGTAATAAAAATAGTATTGTACTAGCATAAGAACAAACACATAGACCAAGGGAACAGAATAGAGAGCCCACGCAAATCCATGCACATACAATCATACTGTTCAACAACGGTGCTAAGAATACACATTGGGAAAGGAGAGTGTCTTCAAAAGTGGTGTTGAGAAATATGGATGTCCACATGCAAAAGAATGGCATTGGACCTTACCTTACACCATACATAAAAATCAATTGAAAATGGTTTCAAGACTTAAACGGAACACCCCCAACCATAAAACTTTCATACGAAAGTGTAGAGGGAAAGTTCAGCAATGATTTTTTTGATATGACCGAAAAGACAGTTTCTATTAATTTCTTTTGTGAATTTACCTACTTTCTTGTTGTTTTGCCTGCTCGTTTTTGTCATTTTTTCGTTACAACTAGAAATTTTGAGCATGATCACGTGGTGGCTCTGGAATGGACGTTGCCCTCTCCTTGGGGTTTGTTTTCATAGTTGGCTATGTGTTGCTGTTCTTTAGTCAGTCACTTTCTGAACCATTTTCACAAAGTCTATAGTTTTTGTCAGGTGGGAACTTTGAAGTCCCTATTTCTTTAGTTTGTGGTCCAAAATAAGAAAGGAAGGAAGAAAGGAGGGAGGGGGATGAGGAAGGGGAAGGGGAGCTCATCTCGGTCTTTACCGATTGCTCTGTTTTCAGGGACGTCAGTAACACATAGCCAGACCACTCCAGCTCTGAGGCGGCTCTCATTTCCTTCTCCTCCCCTGAGCCTAGAATCAGCCAGAGGTGAAAGCTTGAGGTTTATTTCTTAGGTCTTTTATGAATGTGCATCCTGCCCTTAAATTCATTTGTCTTTCTAAATTCCTCCGTATGTGCGCACTTTTTACTGACCTCATTTCCCAGAGAAACTCTCCGCAGCTTTCCCTCCCAGACTTTCAGCACATCTATTGTTTGCCTCCCCTTGATTCTCTTGCCTCAAGCAACAGCAGGTTGTTGGTGTTCCTTGCAGTATTTTCACAGAACGCCCTCTGCCTAGCCACCGCCCTGCCTGAAAGAGTTCTTTCGTTTTGTTTCGTTTTAAATTCCAGTTAGTTAACATACAATATTTACATGAGTTTCAGGGGTGCAATATAGTGATTCAACACCTCCATACATCACCCAGTACTCATCACAAGGGTGTTCCTTAATTCTCGTCACCTATTTCACCCATCCCCTCACTCACCTCCCCTAGTTAGAGAGTATACTGCTAAACGAAATAAGTCAGAGAGAAAATTCTGTCTCAAGCAAAACAAAGGCAAGGGCCTTCAAACAGTCCCTCAGGCTCCAAATAGGTCAAATCAGACAGACAAGTTTTTGCAGAGTAAGAGCTGTTCTGATGTGTCTGGACTTCGGACTGGGGTTTGACCCTGGGAGTGGAGACTACAGTCCTTGCCCGGGAGGGGGAAGGGACAAGGATGCATGAAAATGTTATAAAGGCTTCCTATCATTTTTAAGTTAGTTTTTTCTTGATTCAGCATTTATTGAGTGGCTCTAAACATTTGACTATTTTGTAGACTTTGGACAGTTTATTCTGACAATTTTGACATTTTTCAGTGTTTCTATGGAGTTATGAACTCTTGGTATATGTGAAAATGGTATATCAGGTAGTTTTACCATTTTCACAGACATGATTCCTCTTTTTCACTTCTTAATCTTGTATCTCCGTGGCTTTCTTGCAAATTTATTTACTAATTTTCAAATTAGACCTTTTTTCTGCTGATGATCTTTGGTGATCTACACTTAAAAGTGGAAAAATAAACTTACTGGAAACACTATGCCTCTGAGTAGGATTGTCACGTGCAGGTTTTAGCGTTAAGGCATTATCTCTCTGTATCATTATATTAGGGACCTACTCCTGATGTATGTTACTTCTTTCATCTTTGCCTGGTCCGTTCACAAGAGGAAAATTTTCTGGTCATCTGAGAAGGTAGACTTGGCTACTGTCATTTTGAGGGCCATGTAAAATCAGGGTGTTCAGTGGTTTCCACATTCAGTAAACAAATGGTTACTAAATTGTCTTGCACCTGAATGCATATGGGACCTCGTATCATAGAGCCCTCTCTGTGTCTTTGGTGAGGGAACGGGTGCTTCTAATTACCTAGTTTAGAAGAATCATTAGTCAATCCTCCAGATATTAGCTTGATATTTACCTTTATTTTCAGAAGTACTATCATTTGGAAGTTCCTCACTGCTGGTTAAAGATTCACATTTGTTATGTCTGCTTTCAAATACTACCATTCATCTGCTTTCTCTCTTAACGTTTTTCTGTGGTTTTTTATTTTCTCTCTTCCTGCGGACTTAATTTTTTAAAAATGATAATTAGTTTAGTGACATTAAGGGGTGAAGAAGACCAAGCTGTGTTTTTAAACCACCCTCTTTACTCTGAAATCTGTTTGTAGGACTTGTCATTAACCCCTGTTTCTTGAATCTGATTTTAAGAACCAGTTTCTAGGATTTAAGCTTTATACATTTGAAGAGACTTTCTAGGATAAATGGTAGAAAAAAAATTCCTCTGGGTAATTCGTCGTATTTATCTTTTAATGTCTTGTCTTGAACATGACAGATCTTGAGCATGATCATACAAGTTTACTTTAAAATAATATTTTAATTCATTAATACCTTCAATCCTCTGTTGAATGTAGTGTAGTACAGAGGTCAAAGATAGACCAGGCCCTAATTGTGAAAACATTTGGCTTAGCAATTAAAGGCTTCCAAGGGCAATGCATAATGTCAAACAATGTACCCACTGGAAGTTTAAATTGATTGTTCCTCAATAATATTTTGTCAGTTAATTCCTTTATTTTCATTCCCATGTCATATTGCTTATGGACTGGATCTTTAGTTTTTTTTAAATTAATTCATTGTTACTTATAAAGTCATCAAGTTAATTTATAGGAAAATAAAGCACCTTTATTTAAAACACCTTTAAAGGCACTGGAATATTTGATGGCTGACTTATATTCCAACTGTATCATTATTACACTCTTTCATTTTTAAAATTATGAGAAGTCGCCTGCTACTTTATGGTCAAAATTACAAGGTTATTTCATTTCACTCTTGTTCTTATAGTCATGTTTGAAAATCCTTTTTAAGAAACGTATTCCTCTTATGGTTCATTCTCACAAACCATTTTTTAAGATTAGATTCTCGAAAGAAATTTATTTAAAAGATCAGTGAAATGGAAAATTGGAGTGACTCATTGAAGCAAAGAGTAATTGAATGTTTGAGTTGTTAATCTTGATGACAAATAAAAAAAAAAACTAATGAAAGTCAATGGTGCTAAAATCAACAAAAAGTAAAACATCAAACACAGTAGGGAAGACCAAAATCAAAGGAATGAATAGGTTGTGAAAGTGTTGAAATAAGTGACGACCACAATCTCAAGGAGCTACATTGTAGAGTGGTGCACGAAGGATGGTTAAAAGGGTAATTATCTGTGTTCTGTAGCAAGCCAAAGACGTATTAGAAACTTAGATAAGACTTCTCAATGCCACCTCTCCAGGATTCTGAGAAGGTCTCTAATGTGCAATTCAGGACTTTACTTTTTTCTATTTGTCCAAACTCTTCTCCAGTCCAGGCTTGACAGTTTTCTTTCCTTTTTCCTCCCATTACTTAGACTTTATTTTGGTTTTGATTGTTTAACTTCCCACTTTGGCAGGCTGACACTGACACAGAACCTACTTCTTAGCCAAAGTTCTGGCAGGCCTCTTACTGGTTCCTCGTCAGTCTGGTCACGCAAATCCGAGTGCACTGGGCTTTAATCTTAGACACTTATAATGGAGAGCTCAAGAATAGAATGTAAGTTCAGAAGCCAAGCTCTTCAAAATGGGGAAGTTGGAGTCTTACAGTAGGGACTTGATAAGGAAGGGTAGTTTTCTCCCCTCGACCCAATTTTAAGTCTGAACGGGAATGCTGTTATAATGAGCTTGGGAACCATTCCAGGTCAGCAGTAATGTCTGAGTGATCAAATACTGGGAATGGATGAAGAGAGATATATTTAGGTAGGAGGATGCTGGCAGCGATGAATTCTGGCTCACAGCCATTTTAAAGAGATGTCAGAATCAGGTTTCCTGGAAGGTCCATGCAGATTGATAGAAGGATCAACTACCAGGTGGGGAGATATAAATAAAAGGAACCAGCTTCCATGTTCTATGCTGCATTTCATATTTAATGTTTGATTGCTCTAAAGCACCTCAGAAATCAGGCCATCATTTCCTAAATGTAATAGACCAGCTAAGAGTTCTTATAATTGCAAGTAGCTATGGTAGTCTAGAGAGTATCAGCAAAAAAAGATAGATGACTTCAAACCCTCCTCATTATCCATATAATATTTATCTCTACTGCTTTTATTTGAAACACTTGGTCCAATCCAGTTGTAACTGCAGTGCAGTTAAAAATGATGATTCACATTATTGTCAAGAAACCGGTATATAAAGAATAGCTCTATCTTCATGCTTCTATACAGAACTTGAAATGCACGTGTATGTTTATGTGGTGTAGTTAGAGAGCTGAGATCTTAGGCTCTGGAGTCAGACATCTGAGGCTCCATCAACATTTCCTAATATTGCTAGATCTATCGTCTTACCCAAGTTAATTTTCTCCATATTTCAAATTCCAGATTTGTTAAATGTGTCTGAAGATGTTACACACTTCACAACATACGATAAGGTGATAAAGTATAAAATGACATCATTTGAGTCAGTAAACTTGAAATGTTTTTCAGTGTGATATGTCCAAATGCCCAAGCATCACCAGACTCTTCCTGGCACTGCTAATATAGAAAATTTAGTACTATATATTTTAATTATTTCATTGCAGTTCCCATTTCAGTATAAAATGTATAAAAGAGGACTGCCTCATTAAGCATTCACATTAAAAAGGATCCACTCCAAACTAAGTATCTAAACCAAAATCTCCTGAAGATATACTGAAAGGAGATTGTAACTGCAGTGTCAATGGAAATGCATATTAAATTCTCTTTACTGACCCATCATGCCGAGGTCCTTGTGATTCCACAACAGACGGCTGTCCTCTTATTCCTTTCTGTTGCTTTGATACATTAAAAGGCTGATGCCTTTATAGCTGAGTGTCTTGATTTTTTTTCACTGTTTTAGTGGCATCATGGAAATTAATCCATTTATAGAAAATTCATAGTATTCTCTACTTGGTACTTGCATTTAAACTCCAAATTATTATTTTGTAATATTTTTTTGTGTCCCTGAAAACTTCAAAGTTGAGCCCTGAGTAAACTTACTAATGATTCAAAGCAATCTTACAGAACACATAGTAGTTTCATCTTATGTAAATATCATTTATCTTAAATCTTCATATTTTCATTACATTTCAAATGCTCTTTGATACTTAATGTTCTATTGTTATGGAGTAGAACAAACCTCTTAATCCCTTATTATGAGAATCAGAAATGTATTTTATTAAAGTTTTTCTTGTTGTGTGTAACCAGACTCTTGGTTTTGATAGAACCAGAATAAAGTGAGGTTTTCATAACCTCTTAATGTTGTTCACTTTCAGAATTATTGTGTCATTTTCACTGAGTCTATAGGCAACATTTCAGTGCCTTCCAGTAAAATAGTCATATTGAGCTGTCTGACTGGAAATTAGAACAGAAACAGCACGAGCTTTCCTCTTTTCCTCTGTAAGAAGCAACTACATTTGAGCATCTGCTATCATTTGCCTAAGATACATCAGAAGGAATAATATTCAACATGCATTGCTTCTATGAATGCTTCAATAGCATATATTTTAATATATATCATATTTTATTTTAGATTTTAAACAAGTTTAGTTAAAGATGATTGTGGATTTGCATTCCAAGATAAAATTTACCTATGATATGATTACACTCATCAGTATAAGAACAAAAATGATCATCAGTGCTATGACCTGTTTTGTATTTGAAAATTCCTAAGTCTAAAGAGAAATTTAATTGATCACCCCTCATTGCTTTATTAGCCCTTTCTTATTGCCATTCTTCCTTACATTCATTATCAAAGATTAGCCAGAGATTTATGACTGTAAACCTTGAACTAAGTCAAAGAAGAAATGGAATCTTTATAGAAGTACTTCGATGAAGAGGAAATTGGGTGCTTAGAACTAGCATCTTTACCACCTTAAGCGAGAACTAAAACCCTTGTGACGGTCCTGGAGGATGGCTGAGACCAGTATTATCAGTTGGTTTTCTAATCATCATTGCTCCCAACTTTTCCTTGGCTTACAGAACCTTGATATTTGTAGAAATGTGATGTGTTGAACTATAGAAGAGGTGTCACGGTTTGGTCTGTTCAGTTCAAGTTAGTCTCATTTTAATTTCTGTGTTCTGGAGACTTCTTTGTAGCAAATGCCATGAGTAGCAGTTACTCACTTGGATACATGTTTTTTGTTTTGTTCATTGCAGTGCTCTGGACTGTGTTGCTGTGTTCCCAGCCGTCTTGGTCCTCTAGTTCTGGCTTCCAATCACTGGATCACAAGTCAGGTGAGTCTTCCTACACTCAGTAATTAGCATCACTATCCTCGTCTGTCCCAAGTTTTGTGACTGCAGTCACACTGTAGCTTTCATGTGTAAATTCAGCTGAGCAGTTTTAGGAATCACTGGGGTTCAGATTAGAACTCTGGTCTTTCATGTTATTTTGTAAGCATCTAATTCTTGTACTAAATCCTTTTCTGCTTAAAATACTTAAAAAGATTTTTATTCCCTACACTGAACATGATGGATACAGCCACACTCTTGGTTTTGCAGGTAAGTTTGGCTCTGTGACTTAGTAGTTGAAAGGGTTATTGGAATTTTGCTGAATGTTTTCTAGTAAAGAATGTTTTCTGATTAAAGATATAAAGTATAAAATTAAGTAGTTTGGCTGTTCTGCTCCTTCCCCTCTTTCTCCTTCTCTTCCTTCCTTTGATCTTAGTGTTGGAGCAACTGTCTTGCAACCATGTGATTTCTAGATGGATGAGAACCAAAGGCTACTATATTAGGCATGGTAGAGAAGGATGGAAAAAGCGTGGGTCCTTGATGATATTAGGCTACTGAAGAAGATCTGGATTGCTTACTGAATTTGTGCATTGTTAGGCTTCCTGTTACATACTAGAAAAATAATTTCTAATTGGCCAGTTGGTATTCTACTGACTTCTTCATGCTCATAGATTCAAGGTAAAGGAAATCTGCACTTCTCTAATGGGACAGCTGCTGTCACTGCCCCACCCATGTTCTCAGACTTTACTCTTCCATTGTAGTCTAGCCAACCTCGCATGGCCACACAGTATCTCTGTGATTGAGAACTTTTCTTGGAATTTCAGAAGGCCTCCTTCCCTCTTTTGGAGCAAGGGGGAAGTGCCAAAGAATTAATGCCTCTTCAGATACCCCCAAACAGCGACTCTCAGAAACGGTCATATAAATATACTAATTTCCTGGTCCCTTGGGTGGGAAAATTCTGAGGCACGTGGTTTTTACACAGGTTCCCGGCTTGCACAGCACACTGTATCAGCTTAATAGCTGATCGTTTATTGCTTGTCTCGCCTATCCCTTAGGTAGAGGTTGTACCTCCTAAATCAAATAAGTGCACTTGATTTCTTGTCTGTTATGCGCCTCTGCGAGAATCAAAGTTAAGATACGTAAATTAAAATCAAATGAGTTATATTAAACTCCAATCAAATAAAAGAGGCTTTGCTGTTTTACTCAGTGGTCAGTGCACAAAGCCCTCTGGAAGCCATCTGTGAGTTAATTTATAACTATGGCTTTTCAAAGACTTAGGCTCTTTGATTTTGACATATTATTTCAATGATAACTGTGTCTTGACTCTTTCCATCATATAAGTCTTGATGGGTACCATTACATCAGCTTTATCACTAGCTGTCATCAGGACAATCTGTAATTAAACCTCTGATCTGATTCTACTACTGCTTCCAAAGACAACTTGATTTTAGTTCGTTTAGAAGACTGTTTTCCCATTTGTTACATGACTCTAAATGAAAATAGAATTCTCAGTTCCCCTTAACCAAGTATCTGCTATTTCCATGCGCTCAAACCACATGACTTTTTATATCCATGTTGCAGGCAAATAGGTAGATTTTGTTGTGGAGTTAAAAAAAAAAAAAAAAGCCCCTGTTGACATGAAAATATTTTGCTTCTTTGCTAAAATACTAGAAATTCTCTAGCTGAGCGAGGTTTCCTAAGGTAACAGGCCATTGTAACTGAACTAAAATATTTTGCTACCAAGGAAGACCAAATAATGAGCTAGCTGATGTATCACTGAGGATGTGCTCATTTAAAATATTGCCACCCCTTGTCACCTATCATATGGAAATGACTCTACTAAGGTTACATCTTAATGAGAAGGAGGAAGAAGAAAACCGATGAGTGATTTGTCACTCAGGTCAATTATTATGCATCACAGAGCACACTGGGAAGAACTCAGGGCCCCAAGAGGCAGATCATAAAATGGGGGGTCAAGCAAAAGCTGAAAGCCACTGAACAACTCTGTCGGAGGGTTACCCTGTATACTAGATTACATGAAAAATTTTAAAAATTAAAAAAAAAAAAACCAAGGAAACAAAATAATAAGCTATAGTTAAACTTTGCTTTAACTCTCCATTTCCACTTCACAGCACTAAGAATTATGGGATCAGCATAAAACATTTTGCTTTTACAAGAAAAGCTATTTTATTCTGACAGAAAGGCCTTAGGTAAAAAGTAAATTTAAAAATCCAATTTAGAGTGAAAAAATGCAGGAAACTGTGTTATTTTATGTTGGTGGAAACTGTTTCACATTCAACTGAGTTCCCTTGCATGAATCTTTTATCAAAGCAAGGCCAATGAGGCTAGTTAGCTGATGACAGAGCAGTTTTTACACAGAACAATTTTATTTTGGTGAGTTTTAGTTGATGACAAACATGTTTGAATATCTACTAGGAAAATTTCCAAGGAGCTCCCCTTCAATTAGAGGCAGAAAGGGGTATTATGTTTTAGGAAGTAATTTTCCTGGTAGAAATTATCTGTCAACTCTCTATTAGCTGAGTAGTGCCAGGAATGTGTTTTATATAACTTACTGTAAGAAAAATTATAAAGAAAAAAAATAGTTCACCAAATTGTAAGCTTATTGAGAATAAAGACCTTAATTTAGTCATATGAAGATTCCTACTTCCTATAACCTTACTTTGTAACTATTAGATTTTCAAAAGTATTTATTGAAGAAATGAATGCTAGTTAAGTTTTGGTTTATGCGCTCAAAGAATTTATAATCTAGTTGACTATACTGCCAAAAAGTGGCCAAAACTGCTGTGTTGTCTACACAAGCAGTGGGTTCTTTGGGTAACTATTGATAGCTGTCAGCAGTTTGAAATAAGTAAAGGTAATTCCCAGGCTATATTAAAAGCAAATCTCAGAACAAATTTGTCCACAGATGCCAATATGTATTATCAATTAAGTATATGATGCTAACGTGTTACCAATCAAGTATATGGTGTTTTAAAATTTTTGATGAAGTTCCAGTTTATAAGAAAATACTTTTCATGAAAGATGTACTTAAGGCATATGTGACAATGTTCCATTGTTAGATCATGCTAAACTTACTAAGGCCATTAAGAAATCTCTGAATCAGTGGTGGAAAAGAAATATTTAAGAATCAAGTCTAAGATGTCATGCTTAAAGGTATAGGTGAAGGATACCATGTTTGTTATACTCTTACCCCTGTTAATGCAAAGTCTGTGATTATTCCTAAAGTATTTTAGTTCATATATACATTTTGAAGATCACTAGTGAGACTTCATCCCTAATGACCACTTTGTTAATGAACGAAATTTCTCCAGTAGAGTCATAATTATAACATATTGTGCTAATGAGCTAACTTTGATGGTGATATGACCAGGAAAAGAGGTAACTGAAGTGTATATAGTAGCTGTTGGAGGGATGTGGCTGGTTCATTCTCTGCTGAATTTCTGATGAGGACCAATAAATGCTCCTAGAGTGTGGTTTTCACATATATTATAGCATATATTATAGCCGATTGTCTCTACTGAAGTACTTCAAATAAATGCAGTTTCATATCCTGTATGATATGAGTGGAGATCAGTAAAAATAACAAACACATATTGAATGCTTCCTGTGTGTGGAGGAAAGATTCTAAATATTTCACATGAGTCATCTCAATAATCCCACAGCAACACTATTATTTCATTGTAAGAGAAAAATTGAGGCTCTGAGAAGTTGGCTTGTTTGCTAAGGTAAGAAGCTGCAGGTGGCAATTTATGACTTAAATGGGGATAAGTAGCTCCAAAGTCCACACCCTTAATCAGAATGCAGTAGTGACTCTCTCAGCACTGAATACAGAATGATGGAGCTAGGGCTAAATGGTACAAGGTACTGGGACTTAGCGCCTGACCCAATCATGCATGTAGAAGGACTGGACAAGAGTGCTGTTTGTCCTGGATTCAAGATTTGCTCACTGGGGAAATATAGTAAGTTACAGGTGAACTGAGATTACCTATACAGTAGGTACTCTGTCGTGTGTCCATATTCTGTCTATATCATTTATTCAAATTCATAACAGGAAAACACTTACCTTCATCAAACAATCAGTCTTGACCTGTAAACCCAGCTTCCCAGCTCCTATTTAGTTGATAGGACATCTGGATAAGTGCCTCGATCAACCTGAACCCCTGCATTCATATTACAGGGTAATTTTAGTGATGGTAGAATGTGATTATCTGGTGGAGACAGCTCAGTAGATGAGAAAAATGTAATCTAAAAATTACTTCAGTACAACAACAAATTTACCCTTTAAAAAAGTTTTATTGATGCATAATTGCCATACAGTGTTATATTAGTTTCGGGTGTACAATATGCTAATTTGACAATTCTATACATTACTCAGGGCTCACCGCTATTAGGTTAATCACTCTCTGTCATGCAGTGTTCTTACAATATGATTAACTATGTTTCCTATGCTGTACTTTTCATTTCTGTGACTTCATTATTTTATAACTGGAAGTTTTACCTCTTAACTCCTAGTACATTTTGCCCACCTTCCCATCTACCTCCCGTCTGGCAAATACCAGCTTATCCTCTATAATTAAGAGTCTGTTTTTCTGTTTGTTTGTTTTGTTTTTTTAGATTCTATATATCAGTGAAATCATAGGATATTCATCGTTCCGTGTCTGACTTCACTTAGCATAATACCCTCTAGGTCCGTTTATGTTGTCACAAATAGCAAGAGCTCTTTTTTTTTTTTGGCTAAGTAGTATTCGTGTGTGTGTGTGTGTGTGTGTGTGTGTGTGTGTGTGTGTGTGTGTGTGGTTTTGCCACATCTTCTTTATCCATTCCTCTATTGATTTGCTTCCCTATCTTGGCTACAGTAAATAAAGCTACAATAACCATAGCCATCCATGTATCTTTTTGAATTAGTGTTTTTGTTTTCTTTGAGTCAATACCCAATATTGGAATTACTGGGTCATATGGTATTTCTATTTTTAATTTTTAGAGGAATCTCTATACTGTTTTCCATAGTGTTACACCAATTTACATTCCTGCCAACAGTGCAAAAATGTATCTTTTTCTCCAACTCCTGACCAAAATTTATTATTTCTTGTCTTTTTGATACTAGTAATTCTGACTGGTTTGAGGTGATATACCATTGTGCCTTTGATTTGCATTTCCCTGATAATTTGTACTATTGAGTACCTCTTCATATGCCTGCTGGCCATCTCGGTGTCTTCTTTGGAAAAATGTCTATTTGAGTCATTGGCCCATTTTTTAAGCAGATTGTGTTTTTTGATATAATGTTGTAAAAAGCTTTTTGTATGTACTTTGGATATTAACCCCTATCAGATATATCATTTTGTAAATATCTGCTCTAATTCAATAGGTCGCCCTTCTGTTGTATTGATGGTTTCCTTCGCTGTGCAAAATCTTTTTATTCCGATGTAGTCCCAATAGTTAATTTTTGCTTTTGTTTCCCTTGCCTGAGGAGACATATCCATACATGTTTTGCTAAGGATGATGTCCAAGAGATTACTGCTTATTAGAAGTTTTATGGTCTTAGGTGTCACATTTCGGTCTTCAATGCACTTTGAGTTTATTTTTATGTATGGTATAAGAACACGGTCCAGTTTCATTCTATTATACATAGCTGTCCAATTTTCCCAACACCATTTCTTGAAGAGACTGTCTTTACCCACATTGTACGATGTTTCTTCTTTATTGTAGATTAATTGGCCACGTAGGTGTGGGCTTATTTCTGGGCTCTCTATCCTATCCATTCATCTATGTATATATTTTTGGGCCAGCACCAAACTCTTGTTATTGTAACATCACATTGACTGATTTTCGAATATCGAACTAGGCTTGCCACCCTGGATAAATCCCACCTGATTTTAGTGGATGATTTTTTTAATGTATTGTTAAATTTGGTTTGCTGCTATTTTGGTGATGATTTTGCATCTATGTTCATCAAAGATAATGGGTATAGGTGTTTCTGTTTGTCTGTTTTTGTATTTGTCTGATTTTGGTATCAGGGTAATGCTGGCCTCATAGAATGAATTTGGAAGTTTCCCCTCCTCTTTTGTTTTTTGAAGTAGTATGAGAAGAACGGGTATTAATTCCTCATTACATGTTTGATAGAATTCACCCATGAAGCCCTCTGTCCTAGATTATTCTTTGTTGAGAGGTTTTTTTGATTACCACATCAATTTTGTTACTAGTAATTGGTCCGCTCAAATTTCCTATTTCTTACTGACTTCTAGAATATTGTATGTTTCTAGGAATTTATTCATTTCTTCTCGGTTGTCTAATTTGTTGGCGTGAAATTTTTCATAATATTCTCATAATTCTTGGTATTTCTTTGTATTTCTCCTTTATTTCTGATTTTATTTATTCCAGTACACACTCTTTTTTTCTTAATGTGTCTGGTTAAAGGCTTACCAGTTTCATTTATCTTTTCAAAGGATCAGCTCATGTTTCATTGATTTTTTTCCGTTGCTTTGTCGTAGTTTCTATTTAATTTATTTCCACTCCAGTCTTTATTTCCTTCTTCTCATAGCTTTAGGCTTTGTTCTCTTTTTTCTAGCTTCTTCAGATATGAAGAATATGAGTTAAGTTGCTTTTTTGAGATTTTCTTTTTTCTTGAGATAGGTCTGTGGTGCTATAAACTTCCCTCTTAGAACTGCTTTTTCTGTGTCTCACAGATTTTGGAACATTGTGTTTTCATTTTCATTTGTCTTTATATATTCTTTTTATTTCCACTTTGATTTTTTTCATTACCCATTGGTGATTTAGTAGTATGTTTTCTCACCTCCATGTATTTACGTTTCATTCCAGGTTTTTTTCTTATAATTCATTTCTAGTTTCATATCATTGGGGTGGGAGAAGATGCTTGATACAATTTCAGTCTTCTTAAATATTCTGGGACTTGTTTCATTCTAACATGATCTATGCTGGAGAATGTTGCATGTACACTTGAGAAGAATGTGTATTCGGGTTTTGGATGGAATGTTCTGTATATATCTGTTAGGTCCATCTAGTCTAATGTGTCCTATAAAATCACCGTTTCCTTGTTGCTTTTCGGTCTGGATGATCCGTCCACTGATGTAACTGGGGTGTTAAAATGCCCTGCTCTCATTGTATTACTGTCAACTTCTCCCTTTATGTCTCTTAATACTTGTTTTATGTATTAGGTGCTCTTACATTGGGTGAACAGAGATTTATAATTGCATATCCTCTTATTGGATTGTTCCCTTTGTCATTACATAATGCCCTTCTTTGTCTCTTGCTGTAGTCTTGTTTTAAACTATTTAAAAAGTATTGACATCCTTGCTATAATTAATTTATTTTTACCTCCATTTGTATAATGTATGTTTTTTTGTCTCTTTGCTTCCAGTCTATACGTATCTTTAGGTCTGAAGTGAGTCTCTTCTCAGCAGCGTAGATGGGTCCTGTTCTTTGTTTTGTTTTTATTTTATTTTTTTAAATTTTTTAAAAAGATTTTATTTATTTATTTATTTATTTATTTATTTATTTATTTATTTATTTATTTGACAGAGAGAGAGACAGCCAGTGAGAGAGGGAACACAGCAGGGGGAGTAGGAGAGGAAGAAGCAGGCTCCCAGCTGAGGATCCTGATGCGGGGCTTCATCCCATAACTCTGGGATCACGCCCTGAGCCGAGCCGAAGGCAGATGCTTAACGACTGCGCCACCCAGGCGCCCCTGTTTTGTTTTTAAACCCATTCAGTAACCCTATGTTTTTTAATCAGAACATTTATTACATTTATATTTAAATTGATTATTGGTAGGTATGTACTTATTGCCATTTTGTGAATTGTTTTCTGATTGTTATTGTAGTTCCTTTTTTTCTTTTCTTGCTCTCTTATATTTTGGTCTGATAACTTTCTTTAATGTGAGGCTTAAATTCCTTTATTTTTTATGCATCACTTTCAGGGTTTTGATTTGTGGTCATCATTGGGTTCATATATAACATCTGCATGTACAAAGGCTACGTTGAGTCGATGGTCTCTTAAGTCTGAACACAATCTAAAAGCATTATGTTTTTACACCTCCCTGCACGTTTTATGTGCATCATATTTTACATCGTTTTATCTTGTGTATCCCTTCACTAATTTTGTTAGATATAATTGATTTTAGTATTTGTGTTTTAACTTCCATACTGGCTTTATAAGTGATTAATCTATCTTTACTGTATGTTTGATTTTACCTGTAATTTTTTTTTTCCTGGCAGACATTGCTTGCTTCTAGTTATGGCCTTTTCTTTCCATTTAAAGAAATCCCTTTAATAATTGTTATAGGGCTGATTTAGTGGTGAGTAACCTCTTTAACTCTTGTTTCTCTGGGGAACTCTTTCTCTCTCCTGCTATTCTGTATGATAGCCTTGCTGGGTAGAGTATTCTTGGCTGTAGGTTTTTTCTGCTTAGCACTTTGAATATATTGTGCCACTCCCTGTGGCCTATAGAATTGCTGCTGAAAAACCATCTGATAGCCTTACAGGATTTTCCTCATCTGTGATTGTTTTCTTTTCTCTTGGTTTTAAAATTCTCCCTTTATCATTCCTTGATGATTTTTTAGTTATTACATGTCTTGGTGTGGACCTTCTTGGATTCCCCTTTTAGGGATTTGGAGTCCCTAGAATCTGAGAGTCCAGAAGTAATAGAAGGTAACTTTCAGAAGTCTAGAATGATCTCTTCATATACCCATGAAACAACCAAGGCCTAGACAGGTCAACTGACTTTAATAAATGTGAAAGTTTCCAGGAGGTATCAGAAGCTTTTGAATATTCTTGTAATATATGCTGATAACTGAACTAGGAAAAAAAATATCTGTTTCAGCCACCTGAGGGAAAATAAGAGATGTGAATGTCTTTGTTAAAGTTCATCATATTTCACAGTTTTACAATTTCAGTGTTGGTACGGAAGTGAGTGAGGAAACCTTGGTTTTCTAGCATTAAAAACGTACATTACCACATATCTTCTAACACTTTAGATTTAGTTCATTGTCCTTGGGGTAAAACAGTTCAATATAGCAACAGGCAGATTACCATGATGCTATCAACCTTTTTGACATTGATACTGTTATTAATGAGTAGTTAATTGAGTGTGATAAAATTTTTTTCTCTTTTTCCTTTTTATCTCCTTAAAAACAAAAGTAATACTGCATTTTGGGTGGCAGCTTTTCTACCTCTGTGGAAAGCACTGGATTTTGACTAAGTATACTATACTAATGAAAAGGTTTATGTATGTGTGCATAGGGGCAAATGCACGCATATGTTTGTATTTTCATGTTCACTAAAAATAATTTTGGTGATGTCAAAATTTTTCTGTTCTTAATTATATATGCAGCCAATGCAGGTATAGTGTTTTAGAGTCATAACCTCTGTCACATTAGTAAATGTTCATTATTTATTGAAATTGTACGATAGTTATGTATGGTACTTCTCTAAGCTTTGCCTGACAAGATAATGTACTGAAATGGAATATATCAGATATTGACCATTTGGATTCACAAATAAAACTGAGACATCTAAAATAAAAGAACTTTAAAACCTTATATTTGGAGAGCAAATAGAAATCTTTCCAATAACTTCACTTAAGGCAGAAGTAGTACCTACCAATATCTTCTCTTCTTTGGAAAAATAAAATGGAGAAATAAAAGTTACAGCAGTAAATGGCCCCCATATGTAAAGGGAGACATAAATATGTCTGGCTTTAGATCAAGTAAAGTTTCTACCTTGTAAGCTCCGGTTTTACTGTATTTCTTTTGGGTATTCTGCAAGGGAAGTTGTTTATATACACTATGCCTAAAATAAATATTTACTCTTCATGAAATGCAATTCTTGTGGAAGCACCAACAAGCACCTGTATCACTGTCTTAGCCCTCTTGCCCAATTTTAAAAGTTAGGGACTCTTGAGAGTATGTAATTATTTTTAGTACAATGTGATGTAACTGTGCCACCTTCATCAGCATTAGTGAGTGCAGCACAGCGAATTCTTCACTTAGGGCACTGACTTGGAGTTCTGTTGTGGGAAAGGGCCTACAACTAATAAATTAGGCTTTCTGCAAGTTATACAACAGCTGAGAGTAGGTAGCACCTTTTAGAAATCCTCAGGCCCAATGGTTTCTCTAATTATACTAAACATTGAGAGAGTTGCTCTGAATAGAGCTTTCCAATACCTTCAAGACTGCTTGGTAAGGGAGTAAAAAAGGAACAGAAAACAATCTCTATTGTTTAATTTAAATCGTGCTAGACAGAGAGTTGTAAAATAAGTAGACCATTTGAAATCAAAAGTTACATGGTAGGGTTACAGATATTGTAGTTTCCTAAGAGGGCATAGAGGAGTGTCTAAGGGTTAGAGTATCTGCTCTTTGATGAGTGTATGGAAGTCCTCATCCTATACAGGAAAACTTCTAATGAACTTCTGTTACTTTCAGTGGAAAAGGCACAGTTTCCTGGCATGACAAAAGAAGAGGAAACTTTTAAACATAATCTCATTAGTCTTTGAAGATTATTTTCAGGCACCTCTTGAATTTGTGGGTTTTTTTTTTTTTTACCTGATATCTGGTATGTTACATTATTTAAAATGATCATTATATTAGACTCTCACCCTGGAAACAGATGAATATAAAAAGGACTGAATCCCTAAGCTCATCATCTATGACACAGTATAATAAAGGATTTCCATATATAGGAAGATGGGGCAGCATTTCCTGGACTCAACATCTGGGTGATCATAGAAGGATTTTCCCCAGGGAGAAGTGTTTTTCTGTGAATGGGCAGTAACATGAAATATTTCAGATGAAATGGAGCTAGGTTTTTTTGTTTGTTTGTCTGTTTGTTTGTTTTGTGTTGTTTTGTTTTAGTGAAAATTAACTAGGCTTTTGTTAATACCCACTCACAGCAATCAGTGAAATTTTGGTTCCCCTTTCTGAGCAGTCCCTCTTGTTTGATGGTGATTTTTATTTCCCAGTTTACTCTGAGTTTTCATTAAAGCTTGATTATGTGAGGCTATAATCAAGTCAAATTTCCTCCTGTTAGTAAGAAACAGCTCTTAATTCGTTCCATATCTCTTGTTTTTTCCTCAATTAGCTTGTGTTCCTTCTCAAGACACTTCTTCAGGAACACTAAGTGGGAGAGAAACTTTCTGAGCCCTTTCATGTCTGAAATATATTTTGCCTTCATATTTGAGTAGTGATTTTGCTTGGCAAAAGAATCCAGATTGAAAATAATTTTCCCTGAGTAATTTAAAGATGTTTTCAGTTGTCTCCTAACATTCAGTTTTGCTGATGATGAATACGATGTTTGTCTGACTCTCATTCTTTTTGGTTGTGTTGTTTTATATGTTGGAAGTCACTGGATCCTTTTAATCCTTGGGATTATAAAATATTATGTAAGTAGGTTGAGGATTGGTCTTTTTTCAGTCATCCTGTTTGTAACTTCCTAAGGCATTTCAGTATGAAGGCTCATGTTTTTAACAGCTTTAGAAAATCATTACACTATGTCTTTGAAACACTTTCCCTTGAACTTCTGGTCACATGGTTCTGAGTTCTTAGTCAATACCTATACTTCATCTACAGATACCAGATATTGAAAGGTAATGTATGTTTATGGTCTAAAATATGTGGGACATATTAAAATGCCAGGCCTAAACATAACACATCAACATATCAATAATCAATATCAATAATACTTAAAGGTAAAAAAATTATATATACCAACTTAAAGATTTCCAGTGAGTTTTAAAAAATGACTCAACTATATGCTACTTAAAGTAACTTTGAAATTAAATATATAAGTATGTTGAAAGTCAAATGACAGGAGGAGATAGACCATGCAACCATTATAAAAAAGCAGATGTGGCTACATTAATATCTAATAATGTAGACCTAAGAGTAAGTAAAATTACCAGAGACAAAGAAAAACATTATGTAAAGATAAAAAGATCAAATACCAGGAATGCATGATAATAAATAGGTGACCCTCTAAACACCAGAGTCTCCAAGTATGTGAAGCAAAAACTGATAGAGCTAAAAGGAAAAATAGACAAATTCAGTCCTATAGCTGAGGACTTTAACAGTCTCCTCCCAACAGCTGGTAGAGCCAGTCAGAAAATTAGCAAGTGCACAGCAGATCTGAACAACGTATATCAACCAACAGCATCCAATTAAAATATACAGAACATTCCAGCCAACAACAGCAAGACATCTACCAAAGTGCATCATATTCAGGGCCCTAAAACAAACCTCAGTAAGTTTAAAAGAAATGAAATCCTATAGGGTCTGTTCTCTGATCATTATGGAATTAAAGTAGAAATCCATAACAAAAAGACAGCTGTTAAGCTTATAATTCTTTGGAAATAAAATACAACTTCTGAACAGTCCATGGATCAAAGAAGATGACTCAAATGAAATAAAAAATAAAACTAAATGAAATTAAAAAGTCAGTATAGCAAAACATGCGGGGTAAATCTAAAGTAGTGCTCAGAGGCAAAGTAGATTTAAATTCTTCTATTGGAAATGAAAAAAGGTCTCAAATTAGTAATCCAAGTTCCTATTTCAAGACACTAGAAAAGAAGGGCAAAAACAAACCAACAAAAGACCTCAAGGCAAGCAGAAGGAAAGAAAGAATAAATATAATAACAGAAATCTATGAAATTGAAAGTAGGGATATAATAAGTGAAGCAAAAAGTTGATTCTTCAGAAATAATGGAGCTTATAAAATTGTAGCAAGATTGACAACAATAAAAAGAGAACACAAATGACCAGTATTAGAAATAGAATAGGAAATAGCAGCCTAGGTCCTAGTGCCATTAAAAAGGAAGGAAACACCATGTACAACTTAATATTTATAAATTTGGTACTTTAAACTAGGTACTTAAGAATCTAAACTATTAAAACTCAACCAAGCTTGAATAGAGAAACTGAATAGGTCTATAATCACTAAAGAAGTTGAATTTAGGTTCTTCCTGAAAAGAAACTCTCAAGGCCAAATTGTTTCTCTGGAGAGTTCTATTAAATATTTAAAGAAAAATAGTTCCAACGTTATGTAATCACTTCCAGAAAATAGGAGAAGAAAAAGCACTTCCCAAATTGTTTCATGAAGGCTGGGGTTACCCTGGTAATTTCACCAGAAGATAGCACAAAAAAAGACACTAGAGAACAGTATCTCTCATGAATATAGATACCAAATCTCTTAGGAAAATATTGACAAACAAAAACCCAATGATATGTAAAAATAATTATTGTGTTATTAACAAGTGGGATTTATGCCAAGTATGCAAAGCTGTTACAACACTTGAAAATCAATTTTATTCACTATATCAACAATTAAAAGAAGGCAAAATCATATGATTGTATCAATTGACACACAAAAAAGCACTTGACAGAAATCCAACATCTGTTCATGACAGAATTCTCAGCAAATTAGGACTAGAAGGGAATTACCTTAACTTGATGGAAGAGCATCTACAAAAGGACAACAGCTAACATCACAGTGATTTCTGAAAAATGGGGTAAAAATGAAATGGGCCAGGAGAATTTTCTGTGATTTGTTGCTTCAGAGGCAATTATGTAGGGGCAATAAAATATATAAATAAGTCTGAGTTCTTGAAGAAACCTGCCTTATTAAAAGTCAGTGATAGCAGCAACTGACAGCTTTGAATTATTTAGTGTTAAGAAATGATTAGGTGTCAGTATGATAACCTTCCCAGCAAGAGAGTGGTGTGGTTGGAACTGATAACTCCAATGCAACCCAAGAACAAATAGAAATTGATAAAAATCAACATTATCTACAAATTGGCTGTAGTAACTAAGGCTCTTCCAGATTTTTGATAAAATAAATTTAGTTCATATGTTGGCATAATAATACTCACTAGTACCTTTTGACCACCTGACCACGATCCCATTCCTCTGTTCAAAGATAATTAGTTTGTTGTGATTTCTTTCCCATATATTATAAACATAAAGAAGTATATATGCATTGGAATATACATTTGCTTACACAAAAGGGTCATACTAGATACATTGTTTTGTAACATGCTTATTGACCTTAATACCTCATGTATCCCAGTGCCTACTGATGGGAATTCTTCTTCTTTTTCTTTTTTTTTTTTTTTTACTGCATGCTATTCCAGTGAATTTATTTAAATTGGTCCTCTATTGAAAGTTGCCCCAACTTTATTGAGATATTGGCAAACATTGTATAACTTTAAGGTATGCATGAGATGTTTTGATATACATAAATATTGGGAAATGATTACTATAGTAAAGTTATTTACTATGTCCATAGCCTTAAATAGTTGCTGTGGGGGGCGGGGGCGGTGAGAACATTTACCATCTACTCTCCAGCAACTTTCAAGTATACAGTACAATGTCATTAACTATAGTCACCATGATGTACTTAGTATTGATGAACATTTATGTTGTGTTCAGATTTTTGTTTTGGGGACTAATGCTGCAATACATATCCTTGTTTTTTGTGTCCTTATATTTGAGCATGTCCTTGGAGGTGAGATCACTAAGTGGTAAGAATATTGATTAATATTGACTTCAGAGGGGTTATAAAAATTCACTTGCCTCACAAGCATTATATGAAGATTCCTGTTTCTCTCCATCTTCACTAATATTAGCTAACATCAAGTCTTTTTAATGTTTTCTAAATCTATAGATGAGAATAATATACTCTTGCTTAATTTGTATTTCTTAGTAATGAGTGATATTAGGCAGTTTTTTTTTTACAGGTTAATAACTTGGTTTTTTGTGAAACATCTTCATATATTTTGCCCATTTTTCTATTGTGAGAATTTCTCTAACCTAGAAAAGTCAATTAAATATTAAAGAAGAAGTCTTTCTTTGACATATGTGATAAAATGTTTTTCTTTTTGATCCCTCGACTATTTTGAATTTTGTAAGACTTTTACTTGGAGAAACATAAAAGTTTTTTAAAAAGGGGGGTTTTAAAGTTATTACTCCTTGTTTCTAGGATGTAATGGTTTTGTGTCAGCTTTAGAAAATTTTATCCCTACAAAATTATTTTTTAAATTAACCTGAACATTCTTCTGGTACTTAGTAGTTTTTTTGTCCATTTCAAATTTTGGTATAGCAGGAATTTATTCTGTATAAAGAATGAAGTAGGGCCTAGGCTAACCCTTATGGTACTATTCTTTGCCAGGAGTACAACAACATACATGACAACTCACATTTTTTCCTCACTAATTTAAAAGTATATCTTTATCATACACATTTTTGTAGGTATTTCTGGATACCCAGTTTCATTCCAGTGATCTGCTTTATTCATTTCTGTGTTGTACAATCATGGGAGCTTTATATTATGCTTGACATAGTGTAGCCAATAATCTCTTCATTAATTGCCTCTTTTCAGATATTTTTCTTGGTTATTGCGACATTTACTCATTCAAATCAACTTTATGGTCATTTTAACATATTATACAAATTAGTGTATTTGTAGCTTGATTGAAAGTACATGAATATAAGATCAACTTAGAAAAAGTTACCATCTATTCACAAGTAAGTTTATTCCTAAAGCTTTAAAACTTTTTTGTTGAAACAAAAATGAGAATTTGTTCATATTATTTTCCGTAAATTTATTGTTTGTATTTAGGAAATCTGAATATACTATGCACCTTGCTACTGTATCTGTCATCAAAAAATATTAGGAACACAACAAAAATTATTATTTTTTAATGACGAATATTTATTTTTTTATATTTTTATTTTGTTATATCAGTCACCATACGGTACATCCCCAGTTTTTGATGCAATGTTCCATGATTCATTATTTGCATATAACACCCAGTGCACCATGCAATATGTGCCCTCCCTAATACCCATCACCGGCCTATCCCAATGATACAGACGTAGTGAAGAGAAGGGCCATATATACCCCAATGTTCATAGCAGCATTGTCCACAATAAAAATTATTTTAAATTTATTATATCTAAAAATGTATTCATCGAACAAAATAAAATCAAATATACATATAAAACTTTGTATAATCAGATGTACAAATGTTTTGGGTATCAAAATAAATGTTTTATGAAAGTCACTCTAAAATTCCAGAATTCTCTGATTAGTAGTTTTTCAAATGAAGTACTTCACTATATTTCATTTTTATTTATTTATTTTTCATCCTGATAAGTGTACTCTTTAATCCCCATCATCTGTTTCACCACATCACCCACCCACCTCCCCTCTGGTGATCATTAGTTTGTTCTCTATGGTTAAGAGTCTGTTTTTTGTTTTGTCTCTCCCTCTTTTTCCTCTTTGCTCATTTGTTTTGTTGCTTAAATTCTACATATGAGTGAGTTCATGTGATATTTGTCTTTCTCTGACTTATTTTGTTTAGCACTATTTTCTCTTGCTCTTTCCATGTTGTTGCAAATGGCAAGATTTCATTTTTTATGGCTGAATAATATTCCATTGTGGGTGTGTCTGTATGTGTGGGTAGGTGTGGGTGTGTGTACCACATCTTTATCCCATCTGTCAATCTGTCAATGAACACTTGGGTTGCTGTCATAATTTGGTTATTATAAATAATGCTGCAGTAAACATAGAGGAGCATAGATCTTTTCAAATTAGTGTTTTTGTATTCTTCGGGTAAATACCAAGTAGTGGAATTACTGGATAGTAGGGTAGTTTTATTTTTAATTTTTTGAGGAACCTCCATAACATTTTCCACAGTGGCTGCTCCAGTTTGTAGTCCTACCAGCAGTGCAACATGGTTCCTTTTTTTCCACATCCTCGCCAACACTTGTTTTTTCTTGTGTTTCTCACTTGAGCCTTTCTGAGAGGTGTGAGGTGATACCTCACTGTAGTTTTGATTTGCATTTCCCTGATGATGAGTGATGTTGAACATCTTTTTATGTGTGTGTTGACATCTGTATGTCTTCTTTGGAGAAGTGTCTGTTCATGTCCTCTGCCCATTTTTAATTGGATTTTTGTTTTTTTGGTGTTGTATCAGTTCTTTATATAATTTAGATATAGCCCCTTCAAAATATGTCATTTGCAAGTATCTTCTCCTGTTCCGTAGGTTGCCTTTTAGTTCTGTTGATTGTTTCCTTCACTATGCAGAAGCTTTTTATTTTGATGAAGTCCCAAGAGTTTATTTTTGCTTTCAATTCTCTTGCCTGAGGAGACCAATCTAGAAAAGTGTTGCCATGGTCAACATCAGAAAAATTACTTCCTGTGCTTTCTTTTGGGATTTTTATGGTTTCAGGTCTCACATACATGTCTTTAATCCATTTTGAGTTTATTTTTGTGTATACTATAAGAAAACAGCCATTTTCATTCTTTTGCATGTTGCCGTTCAGTTTTCCCGACACGATTTGATGAAGAGACTATCATTTTATCATTGGATACTCTTTCTTCCTTGGTTAAAGAACAATTGACCATATAGTTGTGGTTTTATTTCTGGGTTTTCTGTTCTATTGCATTGATCTGTGTGTCTGTTTTTATGTTAGTACCATACTGTTTTAATTACTACCATTTTGTAATATAACTTGAAATCTGGAATTGTGATACCTCCAGTTTTGTTCTTCAAGATTGCTTTGGTTATTCAAGGTCTTTTGTGGTTCCATACAAATTTTAGGATTGTTTGTTCTAGTTTTTGAAAAATCCCTGTTTTGATAGGGATTTGCATTAAATCTGCAGATTGCTTTGGTTAGTGTAGACATTATAATGATACTTGTTCTTCCAACCCATGAGCATGGAATGTCTTTCCATTTCTTAGTGTTGTCTTGAATTCCTTTAGTGTTTCATAGTTTTTAGAGTACAGGTCTTCCACCTCTTTGGTTAGGTTTATATACTTCATTTTATCTTTGAAAATTACTTTTCTTTGGTTGAATAATATACAACTCTTTATTTCATTGATACAAAAATGACCGAAGCTGTTGCAATACTTCTCAAAGTAATAGTTTTAATAGCTATTATATTTTGGAGGCTTAGAAGATATAGGTCATACATTGCATAAGTATTTTAAAACTAACATTTATTATTTCAATAATCTTGTGATATAGCTATTGTTATTTTCCATTTCTCAAGAGGAAAAACCTTGATAAGTAAAGTAACTTGCTAAAAGTAAACTCAACTAATAATTGGCAAAGTTAATGATTGAATGTAGGTCTATTTGAGATGGAAGTCAACACAATAAGCATTAGAGACATCATCTCCCTTACAAAATTCATTAAGAGTAAGTATCTTGAGGTATGGAGATAAATAAAAAGAAATTACTTCCTGAGTGGTGATGAGTAGCACAGGTTGGCAGAGAATTCCCAAACTCAGTATAAGAAGCTGTCAAGAAAATGATATGCGATGCCAATGTATAAATTGTGTTCTGCTTCCGTAGAATACATCTTCCTTGGGTAGCTGTCAGGTGAACAGAGGCCACAGTGAGAGACAGAACTCAGCGCCTCCTTCTAAAGGATGCTCTGCAGTACGTGGAGTTGTACCTGAAAATTGGGTACCTGGTGGAGAGCAAATATCCCCTTCGTGGTGAATATCAGATGGAAAGTGGAGGTCAAAATTGTCTAACCTCACTGTAACCTACTGCCTATCAACAACAGTCTTTGATTCACTTTTTTCTTTGGCCTATTTTCCTGACAGATTTTTTTTTAATTTACTGATCATATTTTGTATTGAACTCCCAAGATACTGTGTTTCTGAGAGTCTCGCCTGAGTTCACGTGTTCATTTTAAAGATGCTGTAAAGGATGGCTTGGTTTCCGTGTTACACTACAGAACGCTCCACTACACTTTTGCCAGTTTTTGTCAGACCGATAATACCATTTCTCATTTTCTCTTACAGAAAATTTTAAGATAAATATATTCTTTGATGAAGAACTTAAAGTAAATAGTATGTTGAACCCTTCTTTATGCAGGAAATACAGATCTTATTTATTGATCAGCTCCACAATTATTTTTTTTCCCCAGGAATAAAAAAGTGAATTTGGCATTTGAATGCCCTGAAGAATGATTTATACATTCTAACTTGAGGCAGACAAAACAAGGTGGATTTAGTGTAATTGCTGTTGTAGTGTAATTTGCTATCACACTTTAACTGAAACCAAGAAAATGGGGAGGGAAAAAAAAGACTAATTTCTTCAATTTCTGGACATCTCTGTATAGAGGAGAGGAATCACGTAAAATGAGAAAAATAGCTGGATGAAATTCATTAGCGTTTTCCTTTTCACACTTACCCCACGCTTTAAAATACCATGTTTTTCACAGGTTGAGAATCTGAGGCATTTTTAATATACGTGGGCTATGTTTTTAAATGAGACTTTAAAAAAACATTACTTCTTAGCTGTATTTTTTGGTGTGCACCCTTATTTAGAGAATAGTTATGATGAACCAATTGTGTGTCACATTTTAGAGTCTCCACAGCTGTTGTAGAATCCATCCTAAAGGAGAAATTCAAGTGGACCATCAGGCAGCTGTAGGTGAATACCAGGCTATCCATTTCTAAAGTTTTTCCCACTCACTTTGAGTCATCTAAGGACAGGAGTTGCAAATATCACTTGAATCTGAGAATAGTGTTGAGATTAGAGTGCATTAAATGTAATTTTATACCAAGGCAGTAGTCTCTAAAGCTAGTTTTGATGAGTGAGGAAGAGAGGAATAGGGGAGAAGGGAAGAAGGGCAGGGAGCAAGAGAGGTAGGGAGATTGAGTTTTTCAGGACCGGCTGGCAATCATGGCACTTCCATAGAAATCAATGGAAAGACAGAAGAGGAAAAGGTCACAATTGGGATTCAATCTCTTTTTTCCTACCATCAAAATCCTTCAGTCATAGCGGCGCCTGGGTAGCGCAGTCGTTAAAGCGTCTGCCTTCGGCTCAGGGCGTGATCCCGGCGTTCCGGGGTCGAGTCCCACATTGGGCTCCTCTGCTGGGAGCCTGCTTCTTCCTCTCTCACTCGCCTGCTGTGTTCCCTCTCTCACTGGCTGTCTCTCTGTCACATAAATAAATAAAATCTTTAAAAAAAAAAAAATCCTTCAGTCACACATTATCGCCAAACAAATTCATATATTTTCTTAGAGATGACCTGAGGGAGTGTGCAAACAATATGTGAGAATAAGCATCTTGGTTAAAAGTACAGGACAAGCACCCTAAAGGACTGTAGAGATGACTCTTGAACTCAGTTTACTAAATGATACTAAGATTTAGGGTTTTTTCCTCCTTACCCCATTCCCACAAGCCGGTGTGGGTTTATGAGCTCAGAATTAGAAACCATTTTTAAGGCTATCTTTTCTTTGTACGTCTCAATATAGTGGGTGTCATTTTGCAAAGCTGACTCTTCATCAACATTTGGTTAGTGTTTTTGTTTTCTGTTCGTAGAGTGTGACCTACTAGATGCTCTAAGTGCGGCTTTAAAAGTACTTTCGAGCCATATGTTCATTGTACAGATTGCAAATGATAATTCAGTTAAGGGAATTCCTTCCAAATCATTTGAATGTGTGCCAGCGTGCAGCTAATGAGCACGTATCCTGAACTGTGAGGAACGGTCAGTCTGCCTTCAAGGTGGAGTATCTCCATTGAGTTAGCAGGCGATGGCAAAGCCATTCCCAGTAAAGCACAAGTTACAACCCTATTTTTGAAGTTACTTTGAGGACTAGAAAATAGACAAGCAGTGGTTATATGAAGTTACTATCTTACTCTCATTTATAAAAATAAGGTAAAATTTACACGACAAACATCTTGAACTTTGCTCTTGTTAACCGAACCCAGTTTAAGGTAGGTTTTTAGAGCATCACATGGTCAAAGTCCTATTAAAAAGCATTAGAGCAAAAGAGTCAGGCTGTGGTACTCTTGAGTTTAAATTTTTTTGCAAGTGCAAATGATTATATCTTAAAATAGGACTGTATTTAGTTGTGGGGAGTGATTCGGTTTCAGAGGGTTCGTTATATTTGGGGTCAGATTGTCCCCAGTGTATGGTGTAGGTAGTCATCTAAGCTGGGGAAATCAGTGTTCCCAACTGTTTTTAGAACACAGAAACAAGGTATTGAGGAGCAGGAGAATTATGGCAAGTAGCAGGACTCTCAACTCCAGACAGAGATTCAGAAGCATTAATCTAGGAGGTAAGCAGAAGCCCATAGCCTTGGGAAAATTCAGATAAGAAGCAAATTAACAAGGCACAGAGAAACCAAGAGAATTCATATTCTCTAACTAGTACATAAAGTAGAGCCTGTTAATTATAAATGAGAAACAAAATGACTTGGAATTTTAGCCCAGCCATTATGCTTAAATATCTCCAGCCTAAGGTCAGGTTCAGTCCAAAAGGTCAGGTTGCGTTGGGTTTTCCCTGGAAACTTAAGCAGAAAAATACACTTTGGGGAAGAAGAATGTTTCAGCATCTTGGTGCCCAACTAGTTGACTAAGTCCATGTCTTTGTACAGTTCTCCTCATTTCTTTATCCTGGCTTCTTTAGATACTCTCTCGTGTTGATTACATATAGTATCCTACCATTTTTAAAATTAATTTAAGATATTATGTAGTGATAACCTGTACTCAGCCCTTGAGATCTCTATACACCTCACACCTCCTACTATACAATTAGAACTTCTTCCTCTCATAAGTTGCATTTAAAACTTGCCTTCAAAGTCTGAGTTGTGTAGGGGCCTAGAAAAAAAATGTGTATATAAATGTGCCACATTTTTCACCACCATTGGACATTATTGATCCAGTAACTTTCAAAAATTTATAATAGGTAAAATTACATTTAGTTATTGTAACTTTCATATCTTTGAAAGTAAAAATGAATATTCATCATAGGTATGTATTGGTTGGGTGTACTCTTAAACTCTGTTCCAGTCATTGGTCCATTTAACCCCTGAGGTTTTATGTTTTCCACATTAACTTATTATTTTATTGAAGTAAAACTAATTCCTGTTTATCCATCCCTTGGATTTGTCTCTGATAAGAGTAGATATTTAATTAAGGATTATAGAGTTTGTTCAAAATTAATAAAAACTGGAAGTGTACTTGAATTCCATTTCACAGCATTCTGAGCTTAGCAACTTTGTGTTTCAACAGTTTATCTGAAGATGAACACAACTGACTTAAACACTCTTTAATTAAGATCTTTAACCACCTATAGCCAAGAAAGCAAGTCCTTTCACTTTCAGAATAAAAAATAATAAAAATTTAGAAATTGTGTAGAAATGATCCTTTTTTTGCTGTGACTATTCTCATAAAACATAGATCACTTATGATTGATGAGATTGTACTAACAAAAAAATATTATGAGCACATATTCATGTCGTTACAAAAAAGAATATAGATTGTATATGTAATGTGGTACCAACTACAAAAAGTCTAAAAGGAAATCTTCAAAGGTTACATATATCGCTAAATAATGGAATTACATGTCATTTTAGAATAGCCTTCTTTACATTTTGATAATTCCCAAAATTTTTACAATGACCGCTTACTATTTTGGTATAAATAAAAATGATATTTGCGGCAAGTAGCCATTCACAAAATCAGAAACTCATGCCTTCAGGGGCACCTGGGTGGCTCAGTCGGTTAAGCATCTGCCTTCAGCTCTGGTCATGATTCCAGAGTCCTGGGATGGAGCCCCAGGTCAGACTCCCTGCTCAGTGGGGAGTCTGCTTCTCCCTTTTCCTCTGCTCCTCCCCCCTGTTCCTGCTTTCTCCCTCCCTCTCTGTCTCTCTCAAATAAATAAATAAATAAATCTAAAAAAAAAAAAAATTCATGTCTTGTCTAATTAATCTTATAATAACCACTCTGATCTTTCCCAATTATTTCTGTGGCTATGCAAATCTAAATCTATCTAGCCTGAGTACCCAAACTCCCTTGAAACTACCAAGATGACAGATTTTCTGTACTTTTTCTGTAACTGTTTTTAAGGATAGTGCTGGAATGTATTTGTTTACGTTCATTTGTCAGTATTTGCTGTGGCTGTCAGGAAGAGGCTGTAATACTGGGGATGTGGAAATGGCATAGTCGATTAGAGTTATATTTTTCTTAAGTATATGCATTATTTCTCTTAAGTATACATGCTATTTGTGTTAAATTATTAAAATGGAAGATGGGGCAAAAGTAATGCTCCTCAATGAAACTGTTCTTTGTAATCTTACTCTACAGCATTAATGAATTTGTATTTAAACACAAAAATGTGAGTGTCTCTTTAAAGAGCAGCTGTTCAGCAATACCTTATCTTCATTTTAATATCTTCTGCAGATCTATGTAGGCTGAATGAGTTCTGGCACAGAATTTTCATTATGAAATTTCTATTTCAACAAAGTTCTTATTTCTAAACCCAAATCCCTTATGAGAAAAGTAATTTATAGAGAGTTTTTTTAAAAATGTGGATTTGAAATGAGTATAATTCGACTTCTCATTAACCGTTATCTGGATATTTGAAATTCCAGATGAGATTGTACTAACAAGAAAATATTATGAGCACATATTCATGTCGTTACAAAAAAGAATATAGATTGTATATGTAATGTGGTACCAACTACAAAAAGTCTAAAAGGAAATCTTTGTCTAAAAAGAAATCAATGTCACAGAGTAGGGGGTATTTTAAGCTTTGTGTGTAAGTCTGTAAGTATATTTTTCAATGATTCCTAAGACTACGGAGTTTCAGAGTTGACAAAGCCCAGAATAGTGAAATAACCTGCGAAAGGCACTGCAGTGTCTTCTTTTAGACATTGATTGGTAGTGACAATTGTTTATCAGTTATCCACCCCAACACAAATGAGAACCTAGGAATAGCTACTGTCTACGTGATTCCTTCTTGCTCAAGTTTTTCCCTTCCTACTTACTGACTTTAACCTCCTAAAATGATATATTTTAGCAACAGATCTTCTGTTAAGCGTTTTTTCTTGTTTTTGAATTGTATACACTTGGAAAATATGAAGCTAGCAGATCACAGGAAAATGTGACAATTATAAATAAAAAATAGTATACACTTATGCACACATATACACAAACCCCCGGTAAATGTAGATCATATTTCTTTTGCATGGGAATTGCACTGGAGTCCAATTTAGATGTTACAAAAGATTTTTATCTTTAAGGATTTTGAAACCTCTTTCACCACTTCTCTTAAGGCAAGGCTACAGACACTAATTATGGAATGCCTAGGATAGGAAGAGTAAGAATAAGATAAAGTAGAACATAGATTTCTTTAAAAGATTTTCTTTTCAGACTCCTGCTTTCAGAAAATTGTATTATTTTACTCTGCTTTTGCCAGTTGAAATGGAAATTTCCAGAGACTGTTAATTTAATTATTTACCTAAGACGTTAACAATATTGAGGCAGCAAATGATAAAAAATAACGTTCATTGTGAATGATAACACAGATACTCGTTTTATTGTTTACACTGCTTTATCTTCTTTGTCAAGTTCTTCTGTACTCCCCAGGCCTCAGATCTATAGATCTCTGTGCTCTTATTCTTCATGGTAGTGCATCTGCTCACATTCGCAGCAGTTCATGAAATCTTTTGTGGCAGTTATTCCTCATTCCACCTACAACTCAAATCCCTCATCCTTATTGATGTTTCTCTTGGGCTTAGGTATCTAGAACAGGAACATTAATATTTTTAAAACTGAGCTCATCAACCGTTCTTCCAGACAGCTACCTCTTTTTAATTTCTTCACCATTGCAGTATATTATTAACATCTTCCAAGTCCCCATAATCAACACGATTCTATGTGTGTTCTCCCCCTTTGGCCAGGATTTATTCTTTTTGGAATGGTGTTCTCTGGGCAACGTAGTCTGCCTTTTAAGAGAACGTGAGAGTTTCTTTTGGGTAAGTTATGCTACAATATAGCTAGCTACCAGACAGAGGAATTGCTGACTGTGTTTCTTCAGCAAGTATTTCACTGCCTGATGTGTGCCAGGCACATGGCTAGTTCTAGGTCATAATAAAGGACGTGGGGAAAATCTAGCTTCTGTCCCTCTTAGAAGGGATAGCCTCGAGAAGACATAAGTGCATCAATACATAATTATAGTCTTTGAAAAGCTATGAGGAAGATGTTAGGGTGCTAGAAGAACCTACGCCACAGGAGTAAAAATTAGATTTGGAAGTCAGTAAATTGTGCTGTTTGAAATTTCTGCGGCTCTGGACCATATCTCTGCACTTTTTGGATTTCTCGTTTTTTCATACTAATAGTTTTTCTCATCTTTCCAAGAAATCTTGGCCTTCTGTAATTGGAAACAAAGGTGGGTTTAATAGTTTCTTAATAAAAAGCTCACTTCAGAAATCAGTTTGTCTAGAGGGTCTTGTCAGCATGATTGCGAGTTAGGGGCTGAGTACGCATTGAGGGAAAGTCAGTGTGTATATACCTCTTTGACTCAGATCCACCCTAGAATTATTTCCACCTGTCACCGTCGAAGTAGTTTCTCCAGGCCATTAAATAATAGTGTACAACACTTTCTACGCTTCCCGATAATGGATTTCTTTCTTGTTTCCTGGGGCCAGGCTCAGAATAGAATCTTGGATTTCATGGTGTGTGTGTGTGTGTGTGTGTGTGTGTGTGCGTGTGCACACGCAGGGTTACTAACTGGTTCATGTAAGTGTAATGAAGACATATTGAGTATCAAGTGCAGATGAACTTGACTTTGTAAAACAGTTTCTTATTGCTAAGATGATTGAGATACCTTGATAGCTAAAGGAATTTTTGCGTGTAAAATAGTTGCTAATTACCTTAGGCTGCTTCAGACACAACAAAATGACAATTTAATATTTTAGAAATAGTAGCAATTGGAGGCAGAATTAAAATCTGGATGAGGTGTCAGTGCAACAGCATTTTTCTTTCAAGTTTATATGGCTTTCTTTATGATGTGGGGTCTTAGTTTTTTTAATTCATAAACTAGAGATAATATATTCTGTAACTACATCCTGGGGTTGGTGGCAGGTTAAAAAAATGTTGAATGTAAAGTAACTTTAAAGTTAGAAACATTAGATAAGCCAAAATTAAAACTATGATGATAATTATACATTGGGTTATAATGACAAGTATATCCGTACATTTAAATAGATCAAAATCATAGAGAACATATTTTCTGAGCACAGTGGAATTAAACTAAAAGTCCCTGAAAATAAATCACAGTTAAAGTTAATGATGACTAAAATTAAGTAATTCATTCGTAAAGAATCTGTGGGCTATGAATGAAATAATAATAAAGATAATAAAAGCACTACCTAATGGGAAACCTACAACTCTAAATGCTTATGTTAGGAAAGAAGGAATAAAATCAGTGACCTAAGGCTCCATCTTATAAAGCTATAAAGACAAAGCAAAGTCAACCTAAAAGTCAGTAGAAAAAAATAAGTGCAGAAATCATCAACAGCAAGAACAAAAAAAACCTGTCAGGCAATAAAGAAAATTAACAGAGGCAAAAGAAGTGAATCAAATTGACAACTGTGGAGCTAGACTGATTATGAAAATAAGAAAAGAGAAACTACTAACATTAGGCATACAAAAGGATTTATTACCACAGATTCTCCAGAGATCAAAAGGATAATATGAGATTGCATTTAAAACTTTATAACAACAAAACTGACATAGATAAAAAGGAAAAAATTTATTGAAAAACACAAATTACAAAATTAACACAAGAAATTGCTAAAAAAAAAAAATAGAAGAAACTGCTGCAATCTTAATAGTCGTGTTTCAATTAAAGAAATGGAATTTTTCATCAACTCCTCCAAAACCCATTTAAGTAAGAAATTACACAATCTTGTGCAAAAATATTTTTAAAAGGATAGATCATTACCCTCCTTGTTTGTGAGTCCAGCACAAAGTGATAAAATAATTACCAAAAAAATTAAGACCAAAATTCCTCTTGAATATAAACAAAGCATTCCTTAATGAATTGTTAGTATTTGAAGTCCAAATATATCATGACCAAGTAGGGTTTATCCTAAGAATACAGGAGTGGTTTAGTCTTTTAAAATTACTTAATGTAATTTAGTATATTAATAGATTAAAAGAGGAAAAATGTACATGATCATTTCAATAGATGTAAAAAATAATTCAAAAGCAATAAATAGGCATTCGTTATTAAAATGCTCAGGAAATTAATAGTAGGAGTTATTTTTTTCAAAAAAGAAAGCTCCTTCCAGTTTGCAGCCCAGCTTATAAGGAACATGGAAATTGCCACTGAATTGTAACAGCAGGTAAAAAGCTGAACAAACTGAAAATCAGCAGTGCTTGTTTGTTCTGTCCTGGTGACATTAGGTCACCAGGAAAACTTCTGTTCCCAAAACTGAAGAGACAGACAGGTGGATGCAAGAATCATAACCTATAGGAGCGTAAACCCATGAGCAGAAATCCGCATGGAGACCAGTACTAAGGCAGGAAAACCTAAACTATTATTGACTGATTGCTGAAGGTTCAATATATGCAAGTCTGAGAGTTAAAACCTCTAAGGGGGCCCACTGATATAGAGACCACCACTTGTGAGTTTCACTTCCTGAGCCCTGTCAGGTTTTCACAGTGAAGACCAAGATAATAACAATAATAATCATTATCATTATCATTATTGTTATTCTTATTATTATTATTATTCCCTTGTGCTCTGGCATGGGGAGGGAAAGACTAACTATTTTGAAATACATGAAATATTCTGTCCTTCTAAACAAGGTCTGCCTTTAAGGGAAACATTTACTAGAGCCCAGAGCCTCACCAACCTGGGGCGAAGAGAAATACCCAGCTCCAACTCACTCTAGCCTTATCCATTGTGAAAGGGAAATAGCCATTTCCAAGCCCCTCTAGCCAACCTGTCTCCCTTGCCAGTGGAGGGAGGGTGGTGAAAAAACAAGAATTTTAAATGTTACAGCCCAGAGACACAGGCTCACACAATGACTGAGATTTACTCATGGGACAGAATGCTTCCCTTCCCACACTCATCTTACCACCACACCACTAAAGACCTGATGTATCTCAGTTCCTTTTACCTAGTACATCATGTGTGGATTCCAACCAAAATCTAAAAGGCATACTAAAAGGCAAAAACTAGTTTGTAGAGACAACAAGCAAACTAGACCCAGATATGGCAGCGTTGTTGGAATGAGCAGACTGAACATTTAAAGCAACTATGACAGGTATGCTAAGGGCACTAGTGGATAAAATAGGATGCAAGAACAGACAGTCAATATAAGTAGAGAATTGTCCAAGAAAAAATTGAAAAGAAATTTTGGAGGTCAAAAGCACTGTAATAGAAATGAAGAATGCCTTTGATGAGCTCATTAGACGATTCAACATGGCTGAGGGAAAAAACGCATAATCTTGAGAATATGTCAATAGAATTTTCCAAAACTGAAAAGCAAAGAGAAAAAAGAAACGGAAGAAACCCCCCCCCAGAATATTCAAGAACTGTGGGGCAACTAACTACAAAAGCTGTAACATGTAAATGGAATACCAGGAGAAAGAAACAGAAAAAAAATTTTTTGAAACAATAGTGATTGAGAATTTCCTGAAATGAAAGACACCAAACCAAAGATTTAGGAACTGTGGAAAACGTGAGGCAGGATAAATGCCAATAACAAAACCAAAAACCTACACCTAAACATATATTCAAAATGCAGAAAATCAAAGATAAATTAAAAACTTGAAAGAAAATGGAAGAAATAACAGAATCTATAGAGCAACAAGTAAAAGAATTACATAGCACTTCTCCTCAGAAAACCATGCCGGCAAAAAGGGAATAGAGTAAAATACTTAAAGTGTTGGGGAAAGAAACTACCAACATGAAATTCTATGTCTTGCAAATTATCTTTTATTACTAAAGAAGAAGTAAAGACTCTCTGACAAACAAAATTGAGGGAATTGGTTGCCAGTAAATTTGTTGTCATTTCCACCTTGCAAGCAATGTTAAAGGACATTGTTCGAAGAGAAGGAAAATGAGATGAAATAAAAATGTTTATTTTTCTTATTCTTAATATAACAGATAAATTTGTTTTAATTCTTCACAGTACCAATGTGTTTGGTGATGATAGCTTACTTGTAAGTTAAAGGAAATACAGCAATGGCAAAAAGAAGGGAGGGAGGGATTAGGAATGCTTTGTTATTTTAAGTCACTTACACTACCTGTGGGGTGGTAGAGTATTGTCTGAAAGTGAATTTGGATTCATTTTTCATTTATATTGCAAATTCTAGGACAACAACTAACAAAAGTGGGGAAAAAAGTAATTTTTTCGATTTTGTCAAAAAGGAGAGAAAATATAATCATACACTATGCTCATTTGAAACTAGAAAAGGTAAAAAAAGAGTGATAGAAAAAAAGAAAAAGAACAGTACAAGAAAAAAGAAAACAGTACAACAAATAACAGAAATAAGATATATATGAATCTATACTTCAATAATCACTTTCATCACTAATAAGACAGATTTTCAGAGTGGATAAAAAAACAAGATCCAATTCTTTGTTGTTCACAAGACACCCGCTTTTAATATAAAGACACATGTAGATAAAAGTAGAAGAATGGAGAAAGATGTAGCACAGTAACACTGATCAAAAGAAAGCTGGAATAGCTCTATTAATTACAGACAGCAAATATTAGAGCAAAGAAAACTATCGGGTAAAGAAAGGCATTACCCACTGAGAAACCAAAAAGATAAAGCAGTTGTTAATACCAATACACCTAACAACAGAGAGTCAAAATATATAAGGTAAAAACTGTTAGAACTACAAGATGGGATAGATGAATCTAACATTGTAGTTGGAAACTTCAACACCACCCTGTAAGTAATAGACAGATCCAGCAGGCACAGTATCAGTAGGTACATAGTTGAACTCAACAACACTATCAATTGATGATTATAAATATACATAGAGAATACTTCGTTAAAAAATAGACTGCTCATTCTTCTTAGGGGCGTACGGAACATTCCGCAAGATAGACGATGTTCTAGGCCATGAAACACCCTTTAAATAATTTAAAGGAATAAAAATTACACAACGTACACTTTTAGACCGCAGTGGGAGAACTGTTTTTTTTTTTTTTTTGGTTTTTGTTTTTCGTGGGTTTTTTTGTTTATTTGTTTTTTTCCCCTTGTCTGAGGTGTTTGTTTGTTTGTTTGTTTTCCTTTGGTTGGGACCTGAATAATACTAAGAGGTCTTTGATCTGGTTTTTCCACAGTAGTCTTCCCACCATTTTTGTCCCCCTTTTTCTCTGAATCCATGTTTCCCACAACGCTTCTGATCTATTCAATGTTAGTTGCCTCTGTTAACAGTGACTTTACCAAGTGAGTACATTTTTTATACAGTTTTCACATCAAGCAGTTTTCTCAGGAGGATTAAGAGCAGAAAACATCACTTGTTTTGTTGACAAATTATTTTAATACACTTGACATAGCTGGTTGATAAGTCATTGAACTGGAGGCTATCTTTATATTTAATGTTTCAATTTCTTTTCTGGACTGCAATACAAATTGCCTAGAAGGTGCAATTAAGAGGCATAAGATTTGATGGGAAATTTGTTTCACATTCAGCCAATTTGTCCTTTGCTTTAATTTAATTTTACATTCCTATTAAAAGTTAAATTCGTTTTCAAAATCTATTAAGGGGGAAATGGGAAGAAACTTGGTGAAGTCGTTTGCCTTTTCTCACAGATGGAAATATAAACTTTTTCTGTATGTCAACCTTAAGGAAGTCGAGCCTACATTAGCATTGTTGAGGGCAATGAACAACCTGTTTGCCACCAATATGACTAATAGTTCTGACTGGGTCAATTAGATTTTCCACCGAGCTATATGCAAACCATTTTGCAACTTCATTTTACCTTCACGATGGAGTTGAAAACGTATTGCTTATTTTACAAATACTCTAGACAGCAATAGTAATTAATGGGACAAGATTATAGAAGCATTTTAAAAAGGCAGCAAATGATCGTTATATTGAAGTGTTATTTTGTGTTATTGAACCATGCTGAAAAAAGCATTTTTCAAATTGCCAAATATTTATGGCTTCCTATCCTAGCATGTGTCCAACAAACAACTAAGTGTTAAATGATAATGGAGGAGTCAGGAGAGTCCAGTGAGAGTGTTTGCTGCCCTGTGAAGCCAACCAAGGTCCACCTGGCCTATTCTCAAACTATCTTAATAATTAGTTCCCTCAGCTTTTCTGAACGACCCAGTTGAACATCTCACAGTCCTTCCAAGGCATAGAATTTCTCTTAGATTGCCATTATTAGGGACAAAAAGTGGTAAGCTGCATTTTATAAAGTTCAAAAGAGAGCTTTCACAAACATATAAACCACCACAAGTCTATGCCCAATTTAGGTATAATTATCCCAAGTCAAAGGGTCAAGAATTTAAAATTTTCACGAATTTCATAGCATTAAGTCTTTTAAAACTCACTCACGAGATACATGTTGACATTCTAAATCTATAATTTTGGTTCAGTGATGATTGGCATGGAGCCAGTGTTACGTGGAGGGAGTTTTCTAAGGACAGGCATCAAGGATGCTGTGAATTTCTTCAAATTGTACATGGAACATTATCCGTATAGGATATAGGAAGAGATAATTTCCTTAAGGTTCTCAAAGGGTATCGAGAATCTAAATATGTTCAAGAATCATAGGTATAACGGATTCTATTTTTTTACTCATGTTTTAGAGATCATTCTAATAATAGACTTATATGCATAATTAACTTCTTTGCTGTATTAAATCATTTTAGAAATAGACAAAAATACAGGAATGGCTGCATTTTATCTATTGTTATTCATTATCTAGGCATGAGTAACATAGACATTTAATTAACTGATTATTCCAGGAGAGCAACCTGCTTGATTGTGAAGTCGCAGTCTCTAGTCATGTTGGTAGTCCCTGCATTTCAAATTGGCAATAAAATCAATTACTGAATCCTCTTGATTTTTCTCTAATCTCTCTAAGCTGCCCAGTCTTTGATTTCTTGTTACCATTGTTCTAGCTCAGGTTCTGTTAACTCTGCCCTAGGTTATAGCAGTTTCCAAATAACATTTTTCTCTTTTTCCTCATACTGTAGTTAAAGTAATACTTTTAAATGTCAGCTTACTGCTTAAAACTTAATATTTTCTCACTGCTTTTAGTATAAATTCTAGATTTTTAAACACTACCCATTTTTCCCTTGCAAGACCTGACCTCCTTTTTATTCTGCAGACTCATACTTTGTGACGTATTTACCGTTCAACTTTTCCATTCTAACAATCTTGAGTCTGTCGTGAGGCCTCAAAATAACCAAAACCCCTTAGAGCTTCGCAGTTGTCTTAAATGCCGCTCTTCACTCTAGAACAGTGGTTCTCAAAGTATGATCCTCAGATCAGCAGCAGAGTAGTCTGGGGAACTTGATAGAAATGCAAAATCTAGCTTACTTCTAAGACCTACTAAATCAGTGACCTTTTGTCTGTTTGTTTTTGACAAGTCCTCCCAGGGAGGATTCTGATGTGTGCTCAACTGGGAGAACCACTGTTAAAAGAGCATTTGCTAACTTCTTTTGCTCTGGTAAATCCTACACAGTCAGCTCAGATCTTACTTCTTTGAAGAAATTTCTATTACTTTCCAAGTATCTCAGTGAATCCTCTATTTTCCACAGAGTTAATACTACTCACGTTAGTATGCCTGTAGATTCCGTACCCATGGAAAAATTCTGATTAAATGATTTGGATGGAAAATAGAAATAGGAATATTGAAACACACACATAACATTCCTGGGTGATCCTGTTGACAACTCAGATTTACAATTACAGGGTTAATTATATAGTTCCGCATTTTGTGGAGTGGCGGTGCTTACCATTGTCATCAACAGAAATACATTGAATGTGTAATTTTGTTGTAAGTAAAACTTCCATCTATGTTAATCTAAATTTTTTCTTTCATTCCTTTATAGTGAGTGATGCACTTTATTTTTTTCTTAAAATATATTTGAAATATACATAGGGATAAATAGATATTTCGTCAGTGTATACCTTGATAAGATTTTCATAAACAGAACATGCATGTGAAACCAATAACCAGGTCAAAAACCTAAACATTACTCGGGCACCTGGGTGGCTCATTTGGGTAAGCATCTGACTCTTGATTTCAGCTCAGGTCATGATCTCAGCGTCCTGAGATGGAGCCCAGCATCAGGCTCTGAGCTCAGGAGGGATTCTGCTGCACGTTATTTCCCTCTACCCCTCCCCCCGTGTGTGTTTTCTCTCTGAAATATGTAGATAAATCTTTAAAAAACAAACACTGAACATTATCAAGATTCCAGAAGTTCCTCTTGTGCTTTCAGTGAATGACCACTCTCCTGCCTTCCAACAGCTTAGTTTTGCCCTTTTTTGTACTTTTATTAATGGAATCAAGCACTATTTTTTTTTTTTTTACTTATTTGACGTGAGAAAACACAGTAAACTCTTTGAACACTTCCAAATGACATTACATTAAATAATCATGCAGTTTTGTCTTCAGCCTCGCATTTTAGCAACATATTTGGAAACTCCCAACTCTGCCACTGTTCTGGGTGAAGTTTCGGCTACCCCAGCAAATGCTTAGTTCTAAACAGGACTTCTCTCATGGTCTGTGCTACTGAATCCACTGTTCTTGTTAGTGGCTTGCAAGGTAATAACAGCTGATCACCGACCCTGATGTGACAAATGGCCTCCTTGTACGTGCAGGTAAGCCCACTGGCAAATAGAGCCAATCAGAGTCATGAGGTTTGAGTATTTGCTGCAGCCAAATTAAAATTCAGAAGATTATTAAGCATGTGGAGTTATTGGATTTGAACCAAATATGAGGTATTCAGCAGTCTGGAAGAGTGTTAGTGTTTATTGCTCTAATCCATTCTTAAACGCTAAGTGGGACATTTTGGTGTATAATGAAAACTGTTTCTTCAATTTCCTGTGATTCTCCCTGGTTGAAAGGACTGTGCAATGCCAGCTTTCATGGTGTCCGAGGTTTAGCATCTTATTTCTATGTCCTTCACAGAAGGAGGACTTCTGCCTCTGCTTACTGGTGCTGGAAGCGAGGTGGAGACGCTCACCTTTACGGAGGGCGGATGCACGCTTAGAGCTGACTGTGCTCTCGCGGAGGCGCAATTTTGGACCAAGAGAGCCTGGGTCCAAATTCCATATCTGTATGACTTTGGTCAGGTTGCACGTAACTCTGTGTATCTCAACGGCCCGTTTTGTAGAATGGTGCTACAGTGCTATTCTACCCATAGGGGTTTTGTTAAGTTAAGGTGTATTCAGATGGACAAACATAATGTCTTTTTAAGAACACCATCCAGGAAGTTATTAGCGTAATACAAATATTAGCTTTTAGAGTTACCGTCCATAGCATTTGGATACGAGCGAATCTGTGAAGCAATCCCAGGAACCCTGTCCTTGCCTTAATCATTTAGAAGCCTGACTTAGTAGAGACCCATGACTTGTTGTGGGAGAAGCTCAGCTTCAAGGTCAAACATATGTCTTAGAAGGTTTTATGCTCTACAAATCCAGATGCATAAACTATTCTGTAAGTTCTGGAGTTGTGCAGTGTGTTTGCCCTACTCCCCTCCCCCACAGCCTGACTACTTCCTGCCTCTCTTAATGCCTCCGCACTTGACTTCTTGCAGTCGGTACCGCACCTGCTTGTTTGGAAAAACACCTTTTGCCTGCCTCGATGGACCTTTTGGTCAGCTTTCAGCACAGACTTAGGCTCCATCCTGTACCCAAACCTTTAAAGATCAGGAGATATTATAACTGTCACTTAATCTCCTCTCAAAATTGGGGTATTTACACTCACCTCCTGAGTTCTTATAAAAACAAAATGAAATCAACATTTACATGAAAAGCATCCATCTATAAAATAAGGATAAATTACCTACAGGGTAGATTTTATAGAAAATAGGTAAGATTATAGATTTGAAACCTTAAATATAATATCTGGCAAAAAAGAAATGCTCAAGTGTTCATTGCACTGTTTTATTATGATGCAGCAAGATACAAGGCCCGTATCACCATAAGTGATACGTAAGGAATCTCCACAGTACTTTACAGGACTGGGGTAAGGGTTCATTTTGGCCTGCTTAGATAAAAAGAGGTAAGGAGAGAACATTGTAGGACTGTGCACACTACCAGGATGTGTCGCTAGGCAGACTGGGCAATGGAACGTGATCAGTAAGTATCTTCCAGCAGATACAGTGTCTGATAGAATATACAAACGGTTAGAACTTGCTCTCATCATTGTTACAGTTGAAACATGAGGGTCTAGATAAGTAGAACATTTATTCCACTATAAGTAGCAGAACCAAGAGGTCCTGTAGTATATAGCGTAGAGTTCTACCTTCACCAGACTCCCACCTAGCTGACCATATGATGTAGACCTTGATTTTCACAAAACTGCTCCTATGTAGGTTCACATGGTCGCACATAAATACACCCCATACACACACGCACACACACACACACACACCCCATGCATGCACACACTACTTATATCCTTGGTCAAGTTAAGATCTATTCATCTAGGATAGTGGATGTTCTCTGACAGCAGATTTCAAAATATTTTGACTGATCCACAATAGGAAATGCATTTCACGCTGGAAGCCTCACAGAGATGTGCAGGGGTGTGTATGTGTGTGTATGTGTGTACAGGATTAGGTAGGTTATATCTAAGTGTATCACCCACAGAAAAGATTGCTAGGGCACCTGGGTGGCTCAGTCGTTAAGCATCTGCCTTTGGCTCAGATCCTGATCCCAATGTCCTGGGATCGAGTCCTGCATCGGGCTCCCTGCTCAGCGGGAAGCCTGCTTCTCTGTCTGCCACTCCCCTTGCTGGTATTCCCTCTCTCGCTGGCTGTCTCTCTCTCTGTCAAAAAAATAAATAAAATCTTAAAAAAAAAAGATTGTTAAAGTTTCATAAATAGTACCTGCTCTTATTATGAGTAATACATTAAAATACAGCTTGTCATATCTCTATTCTCTTTTTGTTTTACTTTATTTTTTTTTAATGCTGGTTTCAAGCCACCATTTTTAGATTTCATAATCCACTAATAGGTCTTGACCTGAGGTTTGGAAAATGTTTTAGAAGGCAGTTACTGAGTATTCTAGTGAATCTTGCATCAAAAATGTTGCTTTGTGTTATGTTCTCTAAAACTACTTGGACTTCAACCTTGAAAAAATGCATAGCCTTTTGACCAAACTCTGCATGTAACAAATTCAAGTATGTACAAGGAGTAAAGTTTCTGCTTGCTGAAAGTGGGTCAGTTCTTTCCTCTACCCATTATACTCGTCCTTATTGCCCTGTTTTCCAATATATGCCTTCTGTGCTCCAAGTTTATTTTTTAGCTCAAAATAGATTGCTCAAGAATGACAGGTAAAATATTAAAGAACATACTTTGAAATGCCTATGACTGCCAGCAACAGCATGAAAATAATTTGCACATTTTCTGTAATGTAACTTTGAGGCATCCTCAGCTCTCATGTATGGAAAGTTTTCTTTTTCCTTTTTTCTTTTTTTTTTTAATTTTTAAGAACTTTAAAATAAAACTGCTAAGTGGCTCACTTAGCCTGGCCAAATGAGGTTGCTTTCTACCTTTCAGTCAGTTTCTGTAGGCACCCAAGTAGTTGAGGCCAAAGTTGTAAGTGTTGTCAGGATTTTTTAGTTTTGTGAGCTCTTTAAAATTGTGCCAATCTCAAAAAATCCTTTACTAACTAAAAACAAAAAGTCCTTTTTTCTTTCTTTTCTTTTATCATTCGTTTCCTACATTACTTTTTAATTTCTTCCAATATATATGTTTCCATGTAGAATAGGGGAGAGTATGAATTGACCCTTCCCCCAACAAAAGCTGAATAATTTTCCAAGCATAATAGATTTAATAATTCAATCTTCTCTAAATGATTGATGATGCCTCCTTTATCACATATTAAGATTTTATTTATACTACAGTGTTATAAAGCTGTTCACCCCTTTGATCCCTATTTTTGCATGAATTCTAAATCATGTTAATTATGGAAAATATGTTTATATATTTGATAGGTAAGTACCTTTCTGGCTCTCTATTTTCTTTATACTAATATTTACAGGGAAAAAACCTTGGAACCAACCAATTTTTCTTAATTGAATTCCTTACTTATCAGTAGAAATTGCCCTTGGCCACAATTTTATATTCCATTTGGTCTGGTGGTAAAAATTGTGTCTAAATTATAGATAATTGAAACACATGCAGTGTATCCAGTCCATTTATGATGTTTAATGATGAGCACCATGAATTCCAGGTTTACTACTCTGTGAGCAATTGAAAATACTTTTTTGAGCACATAGATAGGTTGACATCAGTATGTTAATTGGTCAAGGTTCAGAGGGATAAAATAAAGAGCATTATTGAGTATAAAGGGATAAACATTCGATTGGATCCTAAACAGATGGAAAAATATCTCTGTCAGCAAGACATAGTCTCAAAGTAGACATTCAGGGGCAAAGAAATAAAACCTGAAGAAAAGAAAAGGCTTTATTTAAAATGCTAATTATGTAGTTCAGTGCGGGGACACTATAGAGAAACTTGTGATGTCTCTATCAGACCCTAGAATAACACACAGTTAAGATTCGTGGCATAAAGACCTGAAGTAGAAGAAGCAGAAGAGGGGCTCCTGGGTGGCTCAGTTGGTTAAACGTCTGCCTTCAGTTCAGGTCATGATCCTGGGGTCCCGGGATCCAGCCCCATGTCAGGCCTCCTGCTCAGTGGGGAACCTGCTTCTCCCCCTACCTGCTGCTCCCCCTGCTTGTGCTCGCTCACTCTCTCTGTCAAATAAATAAATGAAATTTAAAAAAAAAAGAGGCAGAAGAGAGAAAAAGCAGAGAGAAGAAAAAAGCATTAGCAGAGATGTCTGGTGACACTGGTTCCTTGAATATAAAGTTTCTCAGTAGTGGAGCAGAAGATAGAAAGTGAGGAAGGACAAAGATGGAACTTCTCTGGCCTCCAGGGAGTGTGAAGATGCAGAGCTTCTGGACTGGTTCTTGACCATCTGTCTGTCATCCATCTATTCATTTTTTCATATTTCATTTATATTTTCCTTTTATTAATATGATCGTCACTTCATTCTTAACATAGAAAATTCACACTTTAGAAATACTGATTAAAGCTTCATGTAGAAGGTGTCAGTTTTGTTCTTTATGCTCCATTTTCGTAATTGTGGTGAAATATACCTGACATAAAACTGATAATGTGAACCGCTGGTAAGCACACAGTTCGGCAGCGCTGGGTAAAGACACATTGCGCAGACACCATCGACACCATCCATCTCCAGAACATTTTTATCTCACAGACCTGAACTCTGTACCCATTAAACAACACTTCTCATTCCCCAGCCCCTGTCAACACCATTCCATTTCTGTCTATAAATTTGACTAATCTAAGATCCTCGCAGCCGAAGAATCATACTTGCCCTCTTACTTATTTCACCAAGCATAGTATTTTCAGGGCTCATCCATGTTGTAACACGCATCTGAATTTCCTCCATTTTTAAAGCAAAATAATATCCCACTGTATTATATACTGTAGCGTGTTTATACCTCTGTCTGTTGATCCTCTTCCTATTCTTAACATATCTTTCTGAAGGACACAAACTTATAACACTTAGGGAGAACTATGTGGAGTTAAAGGTTTTAGTCCCACTGTCTTGCCCAGTGCGCAGAAGTAGGTGTTCAATAAGTAACTTGGGTGGATACAGGAGTATAATACATTTAAGCACAGAAGTCTGTGAAGTCATATGTAGGGAAGAAATGTGCAAAGTTATGATGGGTAGGGGTTAATGGTCATTAGTGTACTCTCGGAAACACTCTCCTGAGGAGAAAGTTCCGTGGAAGAGGTGGGTTTGCTTTCATAAAGAGTCTTGGGTTTGTAATATGTAGGTTGTTAGTTCTTCCCTCTTTATTTCTACAAGACAAAACAAAAAATTGTAGCATCACAGTGTGCTAGTGTGATCTGCAGTAGCTTGTAAGACCCACCCAAACTTTGATTAATTCCAGTAATTAATAAATTTACTAGCCTTAAAAAGGCCAATACATGTAACTGTAATTACTTTATTCAAACCAACTCAGAATTATTGCTAGTCCAAAGGGGGAAAAAGTCAATATTTAAATAGAGAAGAAATTCAGAAATAGTTCACCATCCCTTTACTCCGCATGTTTTCATAGCCATAGAAACTTCTACGTTTAACCTGCTTATCATGAGGAAAGTTTCCATAACCCAAAATGCTTTTGTAAACATGCAGGAATCAATCTTCATTTCAAAGGGTCCAAAGTGAAAGCACACAGTAAAACCAAGCAACTCCTTCAACTCTAACACTACTGCAACAAAATGTCTTTTACAGCCATCAAATATGTAAAGTATCAAATTTTCTAATAAAATGAAAGGTAGTAATTTTCAACTAGCTTTCCCTACGTTCCTATAAATGGTATCATACAGTATGTAGCCTTCTCAGATTAGCTTTTTTTTCACTTAGAAATAAGCGTGTAAAATTCACCCATGTTGTTGTGGGGATTGACACCTCTGATTGTGAGCACCGCTGTGTGGTTGTACCAGTTTATCCTTTCACTTGGGGAGGGTCATCTGGTTGCTTTCAGCTCTTGGCAATTGTGAATAAAGTTGCTGTAAGCCTGTGCATATAGGTTTTTGTGGGGACCTAAATTTTCACGACTTGAGTCAGTTAACTAGGATTGTTTTTGCTGCGTCACGTGGTAAGCCCGTGTTTTAATTTTGGAAGAAACTGACAGTCTGTCCGCAGAAGCGGCTAGACCTTTTTACTTTCCCAATAGCACTGAATAAATCCTTTATTGCGCTAAATCTTCACCCGTGTTTGATACTGCTAGTTTTCCATTTTAGACGTGGTAATGATATTTTGTTGTTTTAATTTGCCTTTCCCTAATTAGAAATTATGTGGAATGTGTTGTCATGTGCACTTCTGTCATTTGCATATCTTCTCTGGAGAGAGAGCTGCTCAGATTTTTGCCCAGTTATAATTGGATTATTTATTTTCTTACTGCTGGGTTTGAGAGATCTTTTCTGGGTGTAAGTCTTTGATCAGATATGTGATCTGCAAGTATTTTCTCCCATCCTGAGATTGCTCTTTTCTTTCTCTTAATGGTGTTATTTGCAAAGCAAAAATTTTTAAGTTTTTTAGAAGTGTGTTGCTTAATTTCCAAATGTTAAGCAATTTTCCATATATCTAGCTGATGGTGATTTTATTTTCATTCCATTGTGACCAGAAAAAATACTTTATGATTTCTGTTCCCCTGTATCAGTTCTGTACCATAAGAGAGACTTCTTCAGTGCTCTACCAAATTTTCTGTGAATTCTAGATGCGGTTGTTGGAGAAAAAGCTGGTAACGGGATATGAACTTGACCTAATTTTGCTTTTCCAAGGGATATACTATCTCACCAGTGTACAGTCAATTTCCACTAATTTGCCAATCACCTAGCTGAACACTTTTTACTGGTCTGGCTGTTTCATTACCCAGCAAGCCAGTAATCATGTCTTATCACAGCCTGCAGGCTCTTGACCCGTATTTTGGACTAGTCAAATACTCCCTAGGTCTTCAGAACTATGATGGAGGTCAAGAAAACTTGAGAACTTGCTGTTTGTGTGACTTTTATACTCTTTTTTTTTTTTTTAAGATTTTATTTATTTATTCGACAGAGATAGAGACAGCCAGCGAGAGAGGGAACACAAGCAGGGGGAGTGGGAGAGGAAGAAGCAGGCTCACAGTGGAGGAGCCTGATGTGGGGCTCAATCCCATAACGCCAGGACCACGCCCTGAGCCAAAGGCAGACACTTAACCGCTGTGCCACCCAGGCGCCCCGACTTTTATACTCTTTACACATCATTCAGAGTTTGCAGCTTTTCTCTGTTTGCTAGTGTTGTTTAAAATACAGTATTTTTTCTCATTCTCCTATCACTTTGTATTATTTCCGAAAGAAGTAATGGAAGATTCAGAACTAAGTTGTCTCTGTATTTCTCTAAGCTTGACTTTTCAGTGGAATTTTTAAAAAACTAAACAACCTTTTTTTAATGTAGGACATATTTTTCTATAATCTCTTAAAAAGTTTTCAGTTCACTTGCATTCACATTACATTGTCATTTCTTTTCCTTATGCTTGTTCTGTTTTTCTGTATTGGCCTCACAAGAGCTTAGTCTGTTTGATTACACTTCTTGGGGAGCAATAGCATCAATGAAGTCGATAAGTCTCTTGTTAATAAATGAATATTTATTAAAATATTTTGCATTACAAGTTAACTATGATGCAGTAAATTCAGGTAAATACTTAGAATCAATTCTCGAGGATGTATTTATAAAGTGTGGTGTGTCTCAAATACCAGTTTCTTTGTCTTCCTGAACCTGAAAATGTGGTTGGGAAAAGATGTTTTAAAAGATCATAGTAATGTAAAATACAAAATCTCTTTGTATATTTCTTTCTCATAAATCGAAGTATCTCCTAATTTCATTTTTTTTTAAAGATTTTATTTATTTATTTGACAGAGATAGAGACAGCCAGCAAGAGAGGGAACACAAGCATGGGGAGTGGGAGAGGAAGAAGCAGGCTCATAGCGGAGGAGCCTGATGTGGGGCTCGATCCCATAATGTCGGGATCACGCCCTGAGCCGAAGGCAGACGCTTAACCGCTGTGCCACCCAGGCACCCCCCTAATTTCTAAACCAAGGTGGAAGCCCTCTTGCTAAATTAAAGTAGAATCTTAAAAGATTATTTATTTATTTGTTTGTTTGTTTATTTGAGAGAGAGCACAAGCAGGTGGAGAAGCAGAAGGAGAGGGGGAAGCAGGCTCCTTGCTGACCAGGGAGCCCGACGCAGGGCTCGATCCCAGGACCCTGAGATCACGACCTGAGCAAAAGACAGATGGTTAACAGACTGAGCCTCCCTGGTGCCCTAAAATACAATCTTATTTGTTGAAATTTCTTCCTTGTTTTAAGTTACTTTGAAGATTTTTTTTTACTATTTAAAATCCCTAGATCATTTTTCATTTTCTCCATTTTTATATTTGTTGGGAGAGAAATCAAATGCGTCACTATGTCATTATCTTTTTAGTTTCCATTAGTACCTCACTCTAGCACAATTGAAATGTTCTTTGCTATTATGCTTTACAATGTAGTATTTTAATTTAAAATTTCCTTATTCTGAAGAAAAGCTGGTTACAATTTTTAGGCATGACATCAATTTGTCCTATCAGTTACTGATAAAGGAGTATTGAAGTCTCCAAGTATAATAGTAGATTCATCTATGTCTCCTTGCAGCTTTATTGGTCTCGCCTACTTATTTTGATACTTTGTTGTTAGGTGCGTACACATTAACGATTATTATCACAGATTGGAGGATTACCCGTTTCAATCTTTAGGTGGTATCCCCTTTATCCCTGAGAATTGTCATTGCTCTGAAGTCTGCTTTGTAGGAAATTAATATAGCTACTTCAGCTTTTTTTGATTAGTGCTAGCATGATATTGTCTTTCTCCATCACCTGAGTTTTAATGTATCTTTGTCTTTGTATTTAAGTAGGGTTTCTTGAAGAAAAACAGTCTAACGTTTTTGTCACGTAAAAGTCTAGTTTCGATAATGACTCTGGTTTTTTTTTTTTTTTATCTTTTAGTATGCACTATAACTAGGTAAGCTGGACATAATGTACCAGGTAAAAGAAACTAAGATAAATAGGTCATTTGTGTGAGGTTTACAGTTATCTGGTTATAAGTTAGTCTCTGTTTACTATTGGTTACAGTTCTAAGTGTCAGAGGCTAAAATTTTCTCCGGTGTCCTTGTTTGTGTCTTCCCTGCTGTCACAATTTCTCTAGAGACTTCTCAAATAAGGTCTGAGATGTATGGTTCTTTCAGTTGTAACCCCCTATTATTACACAGCAGCCCTACTGATGTGGTGGTAATGTTGGAGGGAAGGAAGAGAAAACATTCTATTGTCCTATTATTATGGACTGAATGTTTGTGTTCCCAATATTTATATGTACCCAATATTATATGTACCTAATCCCCAACATGATGTAATTAAGAGGTGAGGGCTTTGGGATGTGATTAGGTCATGAGGGTAGAGTCCTTAAGAATATTAGTGCTCTTATAAAAGGGACGCCGGAGAACGTTCTCACCCCTTCAGCCATGTGAGAACACAGGAAACGGCCATCTGTGAACCAGGATGTGGGCCCTCACTAGACAGCAAGCCTGCCGTCACCTTTATTTTGGACTTCTTAGCCTCTAGAACTATGAGAAATAAATTTCTATTGTTTATAAGCTATTCAGTCTATGGTATTCTTGTTAGAGCAGCCTGAACTATGACATTCTATGGTCCTATGATCAGGGTCAGTTTTTAAGTGAGTCGGTGACCCAGATTTGACTTTCCCATGTGTTTTCTGACACCTCCCCACTTCCATAGGTGAGACAGGAACCCAGAGGTGAATAACGTTCTATATTTGTTAACCTTCTACACGCAAAACTAGAAAGGGCTAACACAGGGCCTTCCCCTTCCCCTTGGATGAGTGAGGCTCCAGTAAAACCCCAGTCACTTAGGCTGTAATAAAAACAGTTTCTCTTAAGTACAGGCCTTGGTAGGAAGAACAGAATGCTTTGGGAATAGTTCAGAAGGCTTCTTTTTTCCTCCCTCTGCCAAAATCACTGGGGATTTTTTTTTTTTTTTTCTTGATGATCAATGTGAGAAAATGGTGGGGCTCCTGAAGTGATAAATGATATCAAACAGTGTTGGTGGAGTGTGTGTCCCTAAGGCTGGGGTCCTGTCCTGGGGTTTAATTCCCAAGCTTGTCCACCCTGAACCTCCAGCACCTGCTAATTATAGTTGAGGTTTCCCTACCCTGGTGTTGGTTCCCACAGCCATTTGTGCTCCCGGGTTCCCACTCCAGTGACTTACTCTCTCCATCTGGTGCTTGTTTCTCCAATTCTAGGGGTAGCAGTTTGCTCTGTGACCTCCCTTCTCTGATTTATCTAAGAGAAGTTGTTGATTTTCAGTTGGTTCAGGTTGTTTTCTTGTCATGAGTACCGACATGACAGCTTTTTAGATCTTTACATGCTGGATCAGATAACAGAATTCTATTTCTTGTCACTTTAATGTTTTATGACTTTCCCAAGCATTATGAATTTTAACTCAGGTTTAAATAGCAGGTGATAGGTTTGACAAACTTTGGTTGATATATTGAAGTTTCTCATTCCCTTTTATTCCATGACTATAGGGAGATGATTTTTCAGAATGTCTGGGGATGTCTCCGACTTGATTCCCATGTCTTTTTGTCGTGTGCCATCAGGAATATTCAAGTTCACATGAAAAAGATTTAATTTCTGATTCCAGGGATTTGAGTCTTTGAGAAAAAAATTGTATGAGTTTCAAACAATCTATTCCTTGTTTTTTGTTGTGGTGGTGGGTTTTTTTAAAAATGCGGTATCAACTGGTTGCTGACCTTTTGTTTTACCAAGTTTAAGAGGGAAAGGGGAGTCATTCTCCTAAGTCACTAGTGAATTATCCATGCCCCATGGTCTCGGGTAATGGGATTTGAAGAGCCAGTTTCCCCCAACACCATTTAGTACACTGTCCCAGGGGCTGGAGAACAACAGCAAGTAAAATGAGCTCAGAATATGTAAATAAATGTAATGGCAGCATTAAATAGGAGTTGATACTGAATCATACAAAATAGTTATAAAAGATAAAAGAATAGTCATTTGGGGGCAAAAATAAATATAAGAACAACAGAAAATGAAAGTGAAAAAGAAACAGAAACAATGAGAGAGAATGCCCATGTTCACTACATATACAGAAGGATAAGCTGTCAACTCGTCAGTTTCTTCCTGCAAGGAAACTGTTTCACTCAATCTAACATAACCAAGCTAAAGATAAATGGTGTACTACAGAAAGAAAATACGAAGATAAATTTTCAGAGTTCACATCAACTATATTAACGTCACTTCTTGGCAGAGTCACCTCTGTCACCACTTCTCCCACTGTTATGTGTAGTCCCTTTTTGTGGCATTTATTTCTGCCTTTCTTTGGCTAACTTTGTCTGGAACAAAGATGGCTATGCAATGAGAATTTCAAAGCTCGGTATATACTTCATATTTACAATAGTATCCGAGTGCATACATTCTCGAGCTGTCTCCTACAGCATTAAAAGCATTATGCTTTTAAAGGAATGTAGATTGAGTTTTACTTTTTAAAAAAGTGGTAGAAACAATGCTATATGTTCAGGACGCCATTTTCATTTTTCTTGAAACACAGGAAGACTGTATTTACCGGCCTTCCTTGTGCTGAGATCAGGGCTGTTTGATCATGTTCTGGACAGTCTAGTCCACAGACATCATGCCGGACACCTGTATATGCAACTCCAGCCCTGTGAAACCCCACTTGCTACCATCTTCTCTCTCCCTCTCCCTTCCTCCCTCCCATTCTTGTGGTTGGAATCAAAGGTCCCCAGGATGACAGAGCGACACTTGCTGAAGAGGGGATGCCAAGGAGAGCCACTAGCCCACATTGGACTATGGTGTGAGTGAAAAGTAAACGTAATTGTACTAAGCCACTAAGAGTTTGGGACTGTTTTTTAGAGCAGCTCGTGAGCATTACTCTGTCTAAAACAGAACTATCCACTCTTTAAGTTCAGAAAGCTGAAAACTACAGGTTGTGTTTTATCTCCAAAGCAGTATTCCACCAATTTAAAATCATGGAGAACGGGAAAGTGCCTGTGGCCATTCTAATCCACACTCCCTAGCAAACTGCCTACACTCGGTGGGGTGAATATCGTAGTGCTGTTGTAACACCAGAGAAAATGGAGGCTCACGAGATTCTCAGTTACTTAGCAAGCCAGGAAATAGATGAGCCAGGACAAGGGCTAATTTGTCTGTGCTTTATCTTTGGTTTCTGCAGAGTATTTCTTCACATTGTGTCCTTAGAATCCATTTTCTGTGTTCAGAGAGCCAAAATTAGCAGGCAGGCTCAAGTTCCATTATTTCTTATGCAAGCAGCACTGAACCCTCGATCACACAAGTACACATCAATCACATATCCCTGTTGCCAAATACACCCGCACATCAGAGGGAGAGGACTTTGAGGCCGAAAGTGGTTTGTTTGGTTTTTTTTTTTTCTCACTAGTTTTTAATGATAGAACATTAATAGTTCTCACAAAACAGCTTGCTATCAGTATCTCCTTTTGTCCTCTTTGACAATTCTAAAGCTTATTTTCAGATGCAGTTCTGAAATGACCGCAAATCTTGAAGATAACATCTCCCTGTGTTATTTAGTAGGATTGGTGGCTCTGTAGGCACACGCGGTGTTCACGACATAGTCTATCAGCGTCATTGGAACCATTGTGGTTAAGCTTATCAGCAGCGGTTCTTCAGGCTGCTAAACTCCAAGGCTTATCACTCACCCCCACCCCCCACCCCTTGGCTGACTTGAAAAGCATGGTCCCTTTAGGAGATGACTTTTACTTAGCAATTTTTTTTTTTTTTTGCTTCAAGTTTTTATTTAAATTCTAGTTAGTTAGCATACAGTGCAATATTGGTTTTGGGAGTAGAGTTCAGTGATTCATCACTTATGTACAACACCCAGGGCTCATCACAACAAATGCCCAAGTGCCCTCCTTAACCCCCATCACCTATTTAACCCATCCCCCACCCACCTGCCTCCATCAGCCCTCAGTTTGTTCTCTTTGCTTAAGAGTCTCTCATAGTTTGCTTCCCTCTGTATTATTATTTTCTTTTTCTTTCTGTTCCCCATGTTCATCCGTTTTGTTTCTTAAATTTCATATATGAGTGAAATCACATGGTATTTGTTTTTCTCTGACTTATTTCGCTTGCATAATATACTCTAGCTCTATCCATATTGTTGCATTTGGCAAAATTTCATTCTTTTTGAGGCTGAGTAATATTCCATTTTATATGTATTATTTTGGGGCTGTTTCCATAATTTGGCTATTCATAATGCTGCTGTAAACGTTGGGGTTCATGTATCCTTTTGAATTAGTATTTCTGTATCTTTTGGGTAAATACCTAGTAGTGAAATTGCTGGATTGTAGGGTGGTTCTATTTTTAACTTTTTGAGGAAGCTCCATACTGTTTTCCAGAGTGGCTGCACCAGTTTGCATTTCCACCAACAAGAAAACAATTATTTTTAACCGAAGTGTCCTTAATCTTAAGACAAAAGTCATTACTGACCACCCAGGTTTAAACATGATCACCCTCTACTTGGGCGGGGGGGGGGGGGGGGGACAAGTGATGCTTATTTAATTGGTTTTAAAATCATAACTGTCTGAAAACATTAACAGCCAAATAGTATTTAATACATAATTATGAAAATGAACCCAAGGATCTGTGACTATTCAATAACTTCTGCTTATTATTTTTCCTCATGTTTATAGTAGACTGTACATTTTGCATACAGTTTAACTGTTGCTTTCTCATTGAGTGTTTTTTTGGAAATAACATGTTTGGGAAAGCTGAAAACTAAACCAGATAGTGCAGTGTGAAGTTTGTTTAAGCTATAAAAAGAAAGTTTTACTCAGCATTTCATTAAAATTAAATTCCTATCACACCAGTTTTTTTTTTCCTGAGCACTTTTGTCATGAAAATGAATTGTTGAACTCACTACCCTAAAGAACTTTGATTCAAATATGATCTTCACAAGAATCAAACAGTAAAAGCATTTCATTCTAATATTCTTAAAACACTGCTTTTTCACTTAAGGATAAAAAAGAATATGCACCGAGAAAGATACAGGATTATTTAAAAAAATATTTTTGGGCGGGATATAGGAATTGTTTTTAAAAGACAGAAGTCATAAATTTCATATAGCTAAAATATGTGACAAGTTATTCTTATTTCAATGATTTTTATTTCAGTCTGTCTGGCCAAAGAATACATTTGATGTGTGGGAGAATCACAACTGCTGGCTCTTCTTCGTTTTGAGACCTTGCTTGCGGAGTGTTGTTGCTGTTTTTAATTCATCACTGTTGCACAGTCTTGAACTTCATTGCTTTTATTTGGCCTTGAAAAAGTTACCTTTAGGTCCTTTAGCTTCTTTATTTCATTTTTGTTTTTTCTCAGTCTGTCGATTATGGTTTATTGGGGTTAATGTTTTAAGATCAGCTGCATTTTCATTTGCTGAGATATCACCCTTGTAGAAATCCTATTAGCTTTCTAAATATGAATATTCAAATAAGAGAGAATGGAACTACCATGAACTTAGAGAAATATATCAGCTTCCTTTCCTGGGCTATTGCTGCTCCTCTCCTTGTATTAAACCACAGCTCTCCTGCCTAATAACACTTTTGGTATCTTTTGTAAATTAGAAAACCTTTCCCAGAAACAACATTATGTTGATAGTGTTGACCTCATTCCTAAATTCTTGTGTCAATTTCGAACAGCTTGCTGGACCCGGATGCCTGCGGTAATGTGGTCTCAAATACAGTACGTTAAAAACCAGTTTTAAATAAATTTTAAAAATGATAAAACCAGTCTTTGTTTTCTTCCCCCTCTGTGCACACCAGCTATTGAATTTCATTTAAGAACCTTTCTATTCATTCTGTCTGCAGGCATCATTTTGGATTCTTTCATATCCTTCACTATTCATATTCAATCTCTTCAAAATCTTTGCAATTTTTTCCTCCTATTCAACCTCCATGAGGTTGCCTCTGCTTAGCTCCTTATCATTTGTCACTGGAACTATAAATCTCTCTGCTTCATGTCTGCCACACTCCTAATCTATTCTTCACAGCGCCACAAGAGTGGGATTTATTGCACATCAAAATGTTATCATATTGTTTCACTGCTTAAAATCCCGTAGTGTTCGCCTGTCGTCACTCGCCAAAACATACCTCTTCCAACATACCAGATCTATAATCCCAGGACTGATGTCTTCCTCCTCTCACACTTTTTTGCATGTTCTTTCCACTACTGGGAATGACTTTCCCCCTTGTCCAGCTGGCAGCAGTTATCACGTCTTCAACTTTCAGCTCAGGTTCCTTCTCTGGTAGTTAACCTCCCTTTCCTCTGTATTCTGGGATTAGGTGTACAAAACAGAGAGTAGTAAGGTCCACGAGAGCAAAGGTAATACCACTAACAGTCCTTTTCAACCTTAATCATTTCTTTTGCCTTTATAATTACACGGGAATAGTACTAAAATTTGAGTAATGTGAAATAATAGTACACAGCCTGATAGATATTAAAATGGCTGTGCGTGGTGGCCCCTGGGTGTCACCGTTAGTTAAGCTTCCAACTGTTGGTTTTGGCTCAGGTCATGATATCAGGATTCTGAGAAGGGGCCCTGCCTCCAGCTCCGCGCTCAGTGTGGAGTCAACTTGAGATTCTTACCCCTTCCCCCTCTGCTCCTCCCCTGCTGGCGCATGCTTGCTCTCACTCTCAAATAAATAAATAAATAAAATCCTTTAATTAATTAAATGGGTGTGTGGGTAGAAGTCACTCATTTGTAAATGAACTAAGAATGTGTAACTTCAGGCAGTCTACAAGTTTACTCAATTTTCATTTGTTCCCTGAAACACTGGCATTGATTCCTTCATTGTTAAGAGAATTAAGATTATATTACTTTGACAAATCAATCAAATAATTATGTATGGGACACAAAAGACAAGAAATTTTAAATTGCCTGGATTGAAAATGATGAATAAGATATACTTATTTTTATAGTAATACACTGAAATATGTCCTTCTCTAGCATACATCAATCCACATGTCTCATTATTATTTCCCTCTTAAACCTGAGAATTAGAAATATTAAAAATTATGATTGGACATTATTCCCAACTTTCCCTTCATGACTTCTGAAGTTGGGGTCAGTGATCCATCTGTCTTTTTCAGAATTTCCTGAGGTATTTGACAATTAAAAGTGAAGGTACCCGAGTCTTATCCTCTTCCTATTAAATGAGTCTCTAGGGGCGGCATACTTTGACTCTAACCACTGACCTACATGATTCCAGAGTTCTCTAGAGTTACAAAGTCATGAATCTAGTCCATTTGTTTAGTGTATGTCTCTTGGTCTTTTCTTGAAGACTTCCAGTAGCATGGAACTCTGAATTTCTGGAAGTAGCCATTTCGATTTTTTTAATGATAGTGTAAATTACATACAGTAAAATTCACATATTTTTAGTGTTCACTTTATTAATTTTTGGCAGTCATATACGGTCGTGTAACCATCACCCATGGATACAGAACATTTCCATCATCCCAGAAAGATTACTCCTAGCACTTTCCATGCAGTCTTTCTTCCAGAAACAGCCCCTTTATTTCCTCCATAAAGGAAGTGGTGTTTCCAACACCTCAGGTCAATCTTACCTGTTAGAGAACTTCATATAGTTGGAAATTGAAAGTAAGTGTTCTCATATGTCCAGCTTCTGTTGCTCAGTTTAATATCTCTTGTAAGATTCAGTCATAGTATTGAATGTATCCATAGTCCACTCACTTTTAGTTCTGGATAACATTCTATTGTATGAAAATACTAAATTTCGTTTTCATCACTTATTGATGGACATTTAGATTGTTCCCATTTTTCAGTTTATGATGAATAAGCCTGTTAGAACATTTTTATATAAGCCTTTGTGTAGATATGTTTTCATTTATTTGGGAAAATTACTTAGGATTGGAATTGCTAGATCATGTGCGTTTGGTTTTTATAAGAAACTGCAATCATTTCTTTTTTTTTTCTTTCAATTTTTAAAAAATTTTTATTTATTTGAGAGAGAAAGCATGGTGGGGAGGGGCAGAGGGAGAGGGCAAAGCTGACTCCCCTTCAAAGCGGTTGTATCATTTTGTGTTGCCACCAAAAATGTATGATGGTCCTAGCTGCTACTATCCAATATTTGGTGTTACTGAGCTTTTCTTTGATTTTAAAACTTTGATTTTATCATGATTGTAAAAATATCTAGTATCTTTCCATAAACTTACTGGTTTTTTCCAATATCTGTGTGTGCATAATATCAATTTATGTCTTTTTTCCCCATTTTATTTTATTTTTCTTAAAGATTTTATTATTTATTTATTTATTTATTTATTTATTTATTTATTTTTTTAACAGAGAGAAGGAGAGACAGCAAGAGAGAGAACACAAGCAGGGGGAGTGAGAGAGGAGAAAGCAGACTCCCCACTGAGCAGGGAGCCCCATGTGGGGCCCGATCCCAGAACGCCGGGATCATGCCCTGAGCCGAAGGCAGACACTTAAGGACTAAGTCACCCAGGCGCCCCTTTTTCCCCATTTTAAAGTAGGCTCTTGGTCTTTTCATTTTTTGATTTCTAAGTCCAGTTGTGTTATATTAAAAAATCTCAATACTCAATTTTGAGAGACTTGAATGTAGTTCATCAATACAAATGTCATTTTGATACATTTTTAAAATGATTTTGGGGGCACCTGGCTGGCTCAGTTGGTTAAGTATCTGACTTTGGCTCAGGTCATGATCTCAGGGTCCTGGGATCAAGACCTGATATGGCCTCCCTGCTCAGCTTGATGTCTGCTTCTCCTTCTCCCTCTGTTCCTCTCCCTGCTCATGCTCTCTCTCTCTCTCTCTCGCTCAAATAAATAAATAAAAATTTTTAAAAATCCTAATCAAAAAGCATTTGTACTGTATTGCCTGAATTTGATTAATTTGGGTTCTCTATTTACACAATAGCCTTGAGAGATTAAAACCAAGTTATCTTTATTGTTTTGTAAAGAGAGGAGGACACTTTGAGAGACACTTAGTTCTTAGTTATGGTAGAATTCTGATAGCGTTTATGAAGCTCACATTTTCTGTTCTGATGTCTTAGAGCCCAGGTCCCTTTGTTACAAAATCGCTAACACAGGGAGTTTTGGTAATAGTTCTTTGCTGCCTGAAAGAACCGACTGAGAGTGTGAACATCCAGTTGGTTAATTTGGGGCATCTGTTCTAGATCATCGTGTTCTTCACCTTTTCGATGTATAATTCCCAGGACAGATCTTCCTGATACATATTCACTTACTGTTGAACTTGCCACAATGGACCAATGTGTACTTAACCTTGGCCCCTGACATTGAATTTACGGCTCTTAATGATCTTCCACAAACATGATTCAGTATGCATTTCTGGAAGGTCTTGTTTGTACACGGTACTCTGGGAAGCATTAATTTCCCGGATGCTGTCGGTGCGCGGTGCGGCGCCCAGCAGTGTACTCTGTACAGCGGGTCACTTAGTGTGCGTGTGGATGTTTCTCAACTGGGGCTCATTGACTGCTGGTTCTAAAAGGACAGCAGCCTGGGTGCCCTGAAATCCTTCAGTACAATTTTATAGGAATGTTGGCTAGAAAAAGTCATTATTCTAAATACTTTTCAATATATCGCTGGGCTCACTGAAAAGAAAGAAAAGTGACCAGGTGTCAAAAACTAGAAGGAGCTGATAATCATAGCAGCCAATTAAAAAATGACACTGAATTTGCTGCCACCGGGTGGTCATTGGTGTAGTGGTGGGTGGTCTTGGTTGCCGGGGTCTTAGCAAGGAGGGAAACTGACATAGAGATAGGAGAGGAGGCCAGGCACTGGTGGAATGTAAGAAGCAAGAACAGAAATCCGGCATGAAGTCTGTATTGGTACAGAGTGGGCCAGGAAAATTTTATTCCACTAGTAATAGGAATAATGAAACTTGATTCTCCCTCAATGCAGACACAGGAGACCTAAAACAAAACAAAAAATAAAAAACTAAATGAAGCAAAAAAATCACTAAATGCAAGGAAGTACTAGATATTAAACACATGAAATCATAAAATCAACTATAAACAATAAGAAATACTATAAATATATAATAGTATTTAAGACCATTATTAAGCATTAAGAGCATTGAAGACAGTTGTTGATTTGAGAATAATTTACATTTGGCTTTCTGGCATATATCTAGAGTGGTGGGTCGTCATTTCCATACCTACTTAAGAGGTCAGTTGTCTTGCTGGTGTTGGAATAGCTTCAAAGAATAGTCCTAATGCCTAGTACGCTGACTCATGCAGTGTCATGGCTAAAAGGTGCAGGGCCAGAAGTAGCAGAGGGACACAAAAGCATTCTGTGGCACATGTCCCAAAGATACATGGACCAAGAGAGAGAAATAATGTTTGAAATGTATGAAGCCAGAAATGAGGATGTGTAATTCTTCCAATGATTAGCTGTATCCACTTGTAAACAGAAAATTCAGGTTCCACTAAGCTAGCCAACAGACATTCTCCCTTACCAGGAATATATTGTTACATAGTGTATAAATATATCAGACTTTCCCCCTCTTTATTGTTGAGAACCAGGTGAAATAGAATTTATTACTGTTCTATGGTTTATAGAACACAGATCAGCAACAGTACTACAAGTACATATACCTACACCCAGAGCAGCATGCTTCGTGCATCCCTGCGTGTGGATTGCATATTAGTACATTGCATTCCTTTCATTCTGATGAAGTCGGAAATCTCCTGATGGAATGATATCTGAAAGTACCACCAAAAAAGGACTCTTTGCTCTGTGAAAAGTGTTTCCGGGGCAAAGCTACTATGCATGTTTATCAATAAGTTAAAGTATGTAGGGTAAGAGGAGTCTGATTACAAAACTATTAGCTCAAAATAGTGGAGCAGCAATTTTAAAATACATTTAACCTGCTTTTGGGTGATAATTTCTGGTTAATTTTGTATGTCAGTGATGATTTAATTAGGGAAGGGGAAACACTATGTGTATTGTGGAATAGGGGATTTATGATAGGGATTAGAATTTGCTTAATTGTTGGGAGATGCTGGTGAAAAAAGTGTTCAAAATGAATATTAAAAGATCAGAAAAATGAGGGGCGCCTGGGTGGCACAGCAGTTAAGCGTCTGCCTTCGGCTCAGGGCGTGATCCCGGCGTTATGGGATCGAGCCCCACATCAGGCTTTTCCACTATGAGCCTGCTCCTTCCTCTCCCACTCCCCCCTGCTTGTGTTCCCTCTCTCGCTGGCTGTCTCTATCTCTGTCGAATAAATAAATAAAATCTTTAAAAAAAAATCAGAAAAATGTTACCTACCAGTGTTGGCACAGGTGAACAATCTGAAAATAAGGCACACGTTGCTGGTGGAGTGGGATTTTAAGGATGCTGTTTAGACGCTGATGAAAGGCTTTTAGTTCTTTGTGACTACCACTGCTCTAAGTACCCAGTGAAGTATCAGGTGGTGGGTTTGGGGTTGGTCAACAGGACTGGGTTTAAGGAGAGCTGGGCTCGGAGTCCAGAAGAGTAACGACAAACTAGAACCTGCCTGCACCTCTCTATCTGTCATTCACTGACTCTGAGCAATGATAATAATGATAATAATGACCTACATTTATTTCATTTATTCCTCCCAAATTTTGCCTACCTTCCCTCATGGCCATGTCAAATGCTGAACCAGACAGAGAAGGAGATTCTGAAAAACATAGCTCTCCCTGTAACCAACTTGATATTAAAAGGATCCCCAGGGGCGCCTGGGTGGTGCAGTCGTTAAGCATCTGCCTTTGGCTCAGGGCGTGATCCTGGTGTTCTGGGATCGAGCCCCACATCAGGCTCCTCTGCTGGGAGCCTGCTTCTTCCTCTCACATTCCCCCTGCTGTGTACCCTCTCTCACTGGCTGTCTCTCTGTCAAATAAATAAATAAAAATAAAATCTTAACAAAAAAAAAAAAAAAAGAATTGGGACTAAAACCCAAGGCGTTTAAAAAAAAATTGAAAAAAAAAAAAAAAGGATCCCCAAACTGTACATGATCTTCCAGGATTTTTGGTCGTAACAGAATTTACATATTGAATAAAATTTACATGTTAAAGTAAAAGCCAAAAAAGGAAGCAAAGCCAAAAATCAGGTGGTAGGAATCATGAGGGTAGGACAAGGAAACTGCCAAGGAAATTTAGATAATAAAAATGACAACAGAATCAAGATTTTTAAAAATCAGAATCCTCAAAAATAGCACACACATGAGAGGAAGGAAAATAAAAGAAATAATTTAGAACTCCACAATTTTTACACACAAGAGAGGGTGCCAAAATGGTTTGCAGCAGCTTTATTCCAATGAATTCTTTAATTTCTCTTAGTTCTGAATACTTCCATAATGAATTGTTAGGAGGAGAAATGATTTTATTGAATACTGTTTAATGAAAGACAATTTAGCTTTCATAGTATAACACATATAAATGACCCTCTGGAGAAGACATGAAGGTAAAAACAGGTTAGTGCATATTGTTGATTGAAAGTATATTTAAGACTAGTTACTGAGCAAGAAAAATGTAAGGGTCCTAAGATCTTGTATCTTCTGTATGAAAGAAAGTGATAGAGATATCCACAAAATTTACAACAATCTTAGCATCAAATGACATGACCAATTATATGTCGTAAAAATGAAAGAAACTACTCTAAATTTCAATAATTAAAAAAAAATGTTTAACTCCCCCAGGAAAAGATTCAGTTATTTTAAATGTTTTTCTATGATATTTAAAAATTGTTGTCAGATGAAAAGCTGATCAAATAGTAAACAGCCAAAAGTAGAAGAATAAAAACATTAGGCAGGCAGCTAAGTTATAAAACATATGTATACTTTGCTATCTCGTGATGTTTATGGCATTTGCTAACTTTTAAAAGCTGCCAGTTTGCTATGATTTGCTTTTTTAAGCCCAGTAAGTATTAACTTTCTTGACTAATTTTATATTGTAATTGTTCTAGTCTTTTTTCTTAGATGAGTGCCTGTGGGACAACAAATAGTACATGAAGGAAATAAAATTAGAGATATGTTTTAAATCTGTTACATATATGTGGAGAGATCGAGTTTGACAGGCTTTCAGTCTCCTCCTCTTCCCCTCCTCCTCCTCCTCCTCCCCTCCTCCTCCTCTTCCTCTTCCCCTCCTCCTCCTCCTCCTCCTCCTCCTCCTCTTCCTCTTCCCCTCCTCCTCCTCCTCCTCCTCCTCTTCCTCTTCCCCTCCTCCTCCCCTCCTCCTCCTCCCCTCCTCCTCCCCTCCTCCTCCTCCCCTCCTCCTCCTCCCCTCCTCCTCCTCTTCCTCCCCTCCTCCTCCTCCTCCTCCTTCTTTTTAATCTAAGCAATTCCTCTTCTCTTTGCTTCTTGCCGAGTGACCTGGTGGCTATCCCCAACTCACAAATGTACATAGTATTTGCATGCGGTTACCTTTTCTTTCCAAGATAGATTCCAGAAACATGGAGATCTCTTTTCCTCAGGTCTGAGTTGTGTTCATCATAAGAATAGATATGTAGAGATACTGGTTGTTGTCTTCTAGGTCTGAGTGCCAGATATTGAATAACGTGGTGTCCATAAGTTCTTTCATGAATTTGTTATATAGAACCCTTAAGAGCACAGGTCAATGTTCCCCCTTATTGAAGCCTGAATTAGTTCTCCAGTGCTGCCCTAACAAAGTACTTAAACTAGGTGGCTTAAACAGTAGAAATGTACTGCCTCACAATTCTGGAGGTGAGGAGTGGGAGAGCAAGATGTCGGCAGAGTTGCTTCCCCCTGAAAGTTGTGAGAGAGAATCGTTCCATGCATCTCACCTTACTTCCTGTGGTTTGCTTGACAAATTTTGTCCTTTCTGGTTTGTAGAAACATTATCCGGATCTCTGCCTTCATCCTCATATGGTGTTCTCCCCATGTGCATGCCTGTGTCCAAATTTCCCCCTTTTTATAAGACTATTAATCATAGTCCATTAAGGGCCCATCCTACTCCAGTATGAACTCATTTTAATTAAATACATCTGCATTGATTCTATTTCTGAGGAAGGTCACATTCTGTGGAACTGAGGGCTAAGACTTCAGTATATTGAGGGTGGGGCACAATTTAACAATAACAAAGTATGAGTATTACTTATGTAGCAGCAGACAGCAAAGAAAAAAGAAAAACAATTGGACAAAATGACCTTTCACACATGAAAGCTGGGAGGTGGGAGAGCTTCTTTCCTGAGGGCTAAGGTCCTGTAGTGCTTAGGCGAGTCAATGCAAGCTTAGGAACTACAGAAAACGGACGCTTTACTGAGTCAATTTTGGTGGGAGGGTGTTATAAACCTATGGATTTGATTTAGATAATTGAAGAAATGAGACTTTGCTTGTACTCTAAATATCACAAAATGAAACATGCTGAAAATAGTAGCTTTGCATATGAATATAAAGGAGCCATGAAAGTTTAATATAGTGTATAAGTCATGGTTCATCCAGAGAAGTGAAATAACATGGGAGTGGATAAGGCATTATGTAAGTCCCTGGGTGGTAGTTTGGGCAGAAACATTACAGGCATGGAAAGCATATCTGTACCTGGAGTAAATATTCCAATAAGAGCAAATCGCAGTTCCTTCCGTGATGGAAATGATCCAATGTAATCAACCTGCACTCAGCTATTGACTTTGAGAAATGGTGCCAGATCAGGGATGGTACCTACTGCTAGCATTCTGGGCACTCAGCAATGGCTATCATCAGGTGAGCCTTGATGAGTGCAAGTCTTTGTTGCTGAGTCCATGCCTGACTTCCATCCCGTGCACATGGCCACTTTGTTCCTGAGCCTACTGGACATTGAGATAGGCTGGGAGAGCGTGTTACTCGAATCCACAAAACATGTCATTCTATCCACTTGATTATTTAGATCTTTCTCTGCCTATATCAACCTTTGGTAAACATTTACATGGGACAGAAATATCTTCATATACTGTGTGTATTCAGGGAGGCCTACCCACACGCTTCCTCCACAGATCTCCCTGCCATCAGTTTTCCAACTGTGTTCTTTCAGATTCCCTAACCATCAAGCCAAATCATTGGCAAAAATCCATAAATCAACATAGGTTCATACCTCTGGCCATCTCTCCTTTTAAACACAGTGAAAACCTCATGCACCACCTGAAGTTCTGCTGACTAGAAGGATCTCCCTTGACCACTGGCTTTCTGGACCGCGCCAGGGTGGTGCTGTCCTGCTTCAGATGTTCACTTTTGTACAGTGTCTCCATTTCATGCAGAGCTTCTGTAAGCCAGACCTGAGTTTTTCTTCCTCAGTCAACCTATTGGAGGGAGTGTTCCATGAGTCCATAGGTGTGGCCTGAGAAAGAGAAGGTAATAGAGCAAGGTCATGGGCATATAGGCCACTTCTTCGTGCAAATTACTTATACCTCAGTGAAATTATAGAAACTTTCAGGTCATTAATGTGGAGTTCAAGCCAGGAATTTGAAGTCCTGAGCTCATTGTTTTCTTTCCCTGATTTCTCCAACACTCACGCAAAGCACGCAACAAATACCAGTATACTCTTTATTTTGGTCCAAATATTCTAAAATAGAAAATATTTATCCAGAGCCTCATCTGTTATAGGTATATGTAAATTGTGCCCTTCTTTACCACTAGAAAAAAGGTCATTTTTTCTTTAAATCATACCAGATGGGAGCACCAATTCCAGAAAACCCACAGCCAATTCAGAGAAATCGTCTTTAAGATTCTCTTTCTCTAGAACCACTTCCAGTACTAAATTCTGTATCAGTCAAGGCTCATCCAGGCAAGAAGATTCGGTAGGAGGACTAGGCGACAGAGATGTAGATGAATATTAATATAAATAGATATAAATACAGGTATCAGTATAAAGGATTGATTAAAAGGAGTTAATGCAGTTGTGGGGATTGATAAGCTAAACAAGTCTGAAGTCGGTAAGTCAGGGGTCGGAAACAAGATTATAACTCATCCAGAGCCCCAAGCACACTCCGAGCCTTGTTATCCAGTGGAGGGAGTATCTCCCTTTGGGAAAGGCCTAAGCTAATGTTGAAGGGTCTCCAGCTGATTAACTAAGGCCCACCCAGGATAAGAGCCCTTTTAAAAAAGTTAAACTGATTGGAGGCTTAAATCAAAACTTCAAAAATCCGGGGCGCCTGGGTGGCACAGCGGTTAAGCGTCTGCCTTCGGCTCAGGGCGTGATCCCGGCGTGATGGGATCGAGCCCCACATCAGGCTCTTCTGCTATGAGCCTGCTTCTTCCTCTCCCACTCCCCCTGCTTGTGTTCCCTCTCTCGCTGGCTGTCTCTATCTCTGTCAAATAAATAAATAAAATCTTAAAAAAAAAAAAAAAAAAAAAAAAAAAACTTCAAAAATCCCTTCACAGAAGCCCCTAGATTAGTGTTTGGTGGAATAACTGAGAGAAGGTGTGTATGTGTAACACAGTGGTCTTGCCTCTCTTACATTTCCCAGCTCTATTGTGGGACTGTCCTCTGTGGCCCACTCCAGCTGGAAACCTAGTGAAAGGGAATTCTGAGACTTTGTTCACTCTAAGTTGACACGTCAAAAGCCATCACATATCACATAATAGGGTTATATTATTCTTGACTAGAAAGATTATGATTTTTCTTTGTGCTTATCTCTAGTATCCTGTTTTTGAAATATACACATAAATACAAATTTCAAAAACTGGAAACTAGTTTTGAAATCAGTGTTATTAAAATGTAATGGGAAATCCCACAACACAAAACACACACAAATGACCAAGAGACACTTAAAGCAAATGTTCATTCTTACTATTCTTACAGAATTACAAAAGTACAAATAAAACTATAAACGCTGTTTTCACTTATAAAGAAAGTAAAGCATCTATTGTTGTAATTAATGAGGAAATAGTCACTTGCTCCTTTTATCATAGACCCTTGGAAAGAGTATGTACTGTATAATATTTCTGGAAATGTGTGTATGAGTCAACACTCAAGGAAAATGAGGTATTGTTCCTCTTTTAAGCGAAATCAGAAATGAATTTTTGGTATTACCTGAACAGAAACAATTGAATTATCCATCAAATTATAGTAAATAGTTACCTTTGAAAATGTTAGGTTATTATCCATACTTAAAATGTCAGAAAATGGTATTACTATGCTCCCTTTATTATTACACTTTCCTTAGGTGATATGTAGGAAAGAGTCCTACCATTAGCATAGGCTCAAAACAAGTCACAGAAGTATCTTTTTAAAAATAGTAATATAAGTGAATTTTTCACTTCCTATTTTTGAGCTGTCTGGAAACAGATTTCTTTCATAGGAATTTAAAAACATTCTGATGTGAAACACAGAAAAAAAAAAGCACTTAATACCCGAGAGATATGTATTAGATCAATAAAAATTAATACCTTCCAGAATATGTGAACATGAATCCTGACTACAATATTAAAAGTATTTAAATTAGGTACTCTTAAGATGAAGGCAATATTATCTTGGGGAAATTTGATTAAAAAAACAGAGGAAATAGAAAGTACTTTCTGTTACTTATCAAGTACCAAAACTTTCTATTACTTATTGTTATATCAGCATCCCAAAATTTAATAGCTCACAACACTTTATAATTTCTCATGCTTCTTTGTATGGATAAAGATCAACTGAGTGGTTCTTGCTTGAGGTCTCTCATGTAGTTTCAGTAAGATATTTTTTAGGCCTCAGTCTTCTGAAGGTTCACATGGGATGGGTGTACAAAATGGCGCATTCAGAAGGTAGGCAGTTGATGCTAGCTTTCAGCTGGGCACTCACCTATGGCTGTCGACTGAAGTGCCTACACACGATGTTTTCATGTGACTAAGACTTTTCATATCAAGGTCAAGGTTTAATAGAGTGCTCTAAAAGGGAATGTTTTAAAAAATCCAGGCATTACTTTCATGTAAATATATTATTCATCCAAATCACTAAGAGCCCACATTGAAGGAGAAGGAATTAGTTATCACATCTTGATTAGGGGATATCATGGTCACAATTCAGAAGGATGTGGGGATGAGAGGTATTGTTTTGGTTATTTTCGTAAAATACTATCCTCTGCACACCTTTATTTCCCCCTCAAAATCAATTAATCACAATCAGCTTTGTGCGACATATTTTACGTATCATTTACATCCATTTTTGAGTTCACTCGATACTAATCTAGGGCTATATAATATTGTCCCATTTAATTAGTAGCAGACATTGGGGCCCCTACATTAGGAGCTAAGTGTGTATTTCTAGTTCTAAGCTTTTTAGAAACTCTTTGATTTTTGTTCTTCATTCCGTTCACTTTCTAACTGATTATTACAAAGAGGTGTGGGTGTCATTAGAATAATCCACTTGCTTACTAAATGAGGCCTTATTTCACTGACACTCTGATTTACCAGAATCATTGATAATGGATCCCAAATTGAGTGACAAGAATTTACATCAGGTGTTTAATCTATATTTTAAGTGGAATTTTACAAATCTCAACAGTTGAGAGCTTTGTTTTGGCAAATACTTCTTTAACAAATACGTCCTGTAACTGTGTTGTTGTCCTTCCTGAGATGTCATTATGACTTAATTGCCCTGTGCTAGGGGACATGGAGAATGCCTGAGGGTGAGCAGAGGCAGAATTGCATGGTGGAACAACTCGAATTTTCTAGGGAGTTTAGTGACAAGACAGAGAACCCTCATAAATAATCAATCATAGTTTTTCATCTGCATGAGATACATAAATTGTAGGCATTTGAATTATGATTAAATGATTAAAATGTAAGGATTTATATTATTATCATTTTGGGGACTATCCTGTTATATCATTTTGTTACCCATGGAAAGAAATAATTCATTGTGGTTTTTGTTAACTACCAGCTAGTCTGTGAAAATATAGGAAGAGTAGTTATTCAGTGATTCTGGATGTGAATATATCTTAAAATTCTCAAAAAATAGATCAGCAAAATATCAGATAGAAAAAAAGGCAATCAAGCAGAATGTTGATGGGTTTACTAATACTGAACGATGTCACTCTAGGAGTCCCCAACCCACTGGACTTCAGAGTAACAAACTCAGGTGACATTTAACAACCCCCGAACTTCCTCTTGTATCAGTCACTGAAGGTTTGGTGCCCTTTTATGTTTTCATGTTTATGTCACAAAGATGACATATCATCCTATTAGTAGTTTCTAACATGTCTAAGAACGTCAAAAGCAGAGTAAAACAGAGGTGGAGTAGCAGTTGGAGCTGATGTCTAGTTGTGAACTCAGAAAAGTGAAGAAGCAGAGGGGCTTTGGTTTCTTTAGTCCCACTGTTGTTTGTTTGTTTGTTTGTTTGTTTGTTTGTTTGTTTACAGGTCTTATTCCTTCACTTCTCATTTATTTCTGGGGCTAGACATGTTCTTTAGCACCTATGTAGACATTCTGAATACACAGAAATTGTAGATACCAGCTGGAGCAGCCTAGTTTGTGGAGACGAGTGTTGTTTGTTTGTGTGGTAGGGAGGTGGTGAAGGAAGAGAAGACCAGTATTCCGTTGTTTTTTTCTAGTTTTCTCATCTCAAGAAAACTATAGCAGAGCTAGGGACAGTCCAGAAAAGAGCAGTAACAAAGGTAAAAGAGAGGAAAAGAATCCACTGAAGGAAAGAGTAGAGGAGTGAGGAGCCATCATCAAAAATAATAATATTTGAAACAGATATGACTGCTCTCAGCAAAGTAAAGGCATTAAACAATAGAGTGAATGTGTGCTCATTCAGGAAATATTAGAACAGGAGAGGAAGAGCCTGATGACCTAACCATAATTTATCATGCCAGATTTTATGTTTCTTAAACTCCCACAGGCCCACATCAGGCTCTGCGACTAGGTCCTTTCAAACCCCTCTCTCAGTTGGTACAAGGTGACAGAAAAGCAGGTCTGTCCGTCCTTTTCATTGGGAGGGTAAGCATGCACAGATTATCAACATTTCTCTCCAGAAAATTCTTTCCCTCATCTATTAGTCACTTATTAATTTCTCCAGGTTAATGAAGAGCTGAAGGTCACAAAACCTGTTTTCACCAGGCTTCTTTGTAAGCCCTAATCAGGTGGACACGCACCTTGCTTCCGAATGTGGGAAGAGCTGACATTTACTGTTTCGTGGTTAGCCTTTGAAGCTTCAACTGAAGCAGGAGACAAAGAGTAACAGTTTGCCATCCCACTATATAAACATCGATCTCTATATTTTAATGATGATTAAGCTTAGGTTGAGCATTAAGGTGACTTTTTTAAGGTCACACAGCAATTAGGGAAAGAGCTGGTATTCCAGTCATGTCTGTTTGATACTAAAACACATTTAAGAAATTCATAATGTAATATTTCTGAGAAAAAGATTGAGTCGTAAAAGAGACTTCCTTCTCATTTCCTACTGTGTTGCACATTGTCCGTTTCGCACTGCCATAGCTATTCCCTGCTAATCTCTATCCTGATGGGTGCTGAAGGACATGACCATAATAGAAGGTATCGGTCACCTTCTAAATTGCCAGAACCTTTGTCTCAGAGTTTTGGTTGGCTTTTGCCAGTAACAGGCCCAGCAGAAAATGAGGGAGAACTGGAGAATAACGAGTTAAGCGTATTTCTTCCTCTGGCTCTTTCCCTGCTGGACCTACGATTTGGAAGTAGCTACCTATCTTTTCAGAAGCGCACAAGTCCTGTCTGCTGACCTTCACATGCGCTAAAGCCCTTTTGAGGAGTCCAGTGACTGTGGCCTCCCCTTCCACTGTCAGCTCTAGTCGTCGTACTGGCTGTTGCTAGACTGGGTAATCTAGCATCCCTTGTTGGTTTCCCTGAATACTTCCAACAGCTTTGTAAACAATGCTTTATTAGACCCGTTTGAACTACCCACTTGAGGATGCCATATGTTTCCTATGGGGACCTTGGAAAGTACACCTCCCACACTGGTAGGCCAGTTTATTCCTGTTACATTTGTGCAAAGAAAAACATTGCTTTTCTAATTCTCTGTTTAATGATTAGAACCGGGGTAGAGGTGGTGCTTTCGGGATGGGACAAATCTTACCAAGGCTAATGAAATTCCGTACAAGACGGAACATAATAATAGTGATATTACATCTTGTCACCCTTAAGATTTTATATAGGGGACTTGCAAATATCGTAACGTACATAGGAAAATATAGTTCTTTTTTTTTGCAACATTTTTTTAAATTATAATAATATTTTTTATTATATTATGTTAGTCACCATACAGTACATCCCTGGTTTTTGATAAAGTTCAATGATTCATTAGTAAAATATAGTTCTTATATAACAAAATCCTCATCCTTCTTAAGTGCAATTGAACTTGCCGATTAAAAATACATCACACTTAAAAAATAGTCACTGTTTTCCAAATAAAACCATCTCTATTAAGTTTAAACATTCACTTACTTTAGTGTTATCAGGATTCATTTATGCGATCTCCCTTGGATCACTCAGCCTTTTTAAATAAATTGTCTAGTTTTCTCTTTTGCCTTCCCGCTCTTTGATATGTGAGTGGATAGCAGACTCACTGTGTCATAATGCTAGCCAGGATGAAAGAAGCCCTAGACTCTGTAAAAATCCAGACATCATAACTTGAGCAACTCCTTGAAGTTGAGAAGAGGCTGGAGAGAGAAGTGAGTAATTTAACAGCAGTGTTCTTTGCTGCTGGCAACACAAAGACATTTTGCCGATATGTTCATTTAAGGCGTTCTATAACTGTATGCCTATCTGCATAAAGGCATTTAATATTATTAAGTCTGTCCATGATGACGTACAGATGAAAATAAATCAGTTAGGGATGTCTGGGTGGCTCAGTTGGTTAAGCATCTGCCTTCAGCTCAGGTCATGATCTCAGGGTCCTGGGATCGAGTCCTGCATCAGGCTCCCTGCTCAGTGGGGAGCCTGCTTTTCCTTCTGCCTGTGGCTCCTCCTCTGATAAATAAATGAATAAAATATTTAAAAGTAAATAAAATAAATCATTTGTGTCTCAATAAAACAACAGTGAAATAAGACTATGATTATTCATCTCTTATTTTATAACACACTGAATCTATTTTTTTACCAAATTCTTTCTTTGACAAATTATATGTCTGAATTCCTTCAGAAAATCTTTTACATGAATTTCAAGGAAACTTGTGGTAAGGTCATCCCATTATTAATCACTACTTCACTCTTTATTAACTTGAAGAGAAACTTGTCAAGAAAAAATTAAGATTATGTTGAGCTTTTATTGATTTTCTTTTCCCTTCGGCCTTTGTGGAAAGGAACACGGTATGATTAAGCTGTTGGAGCACAATATGAAGTTGCAGTAAGTAGTGCCTCAACCTTCAATCTTACCACTAACCTCAGAGTTAAGGATCTAAAAGAATTGTCCATTTACCATCCAGATGATAACTCAGAGTAATAAAAAAAAGTTAAAAAATTTGTGTTTTTATATTTTTATATACATTTGATTGATCCAAAACGTATCGGCCTCCCCTCTCTCATATGTATATGTGTATTTCTTTGAGAGAGAAAATAATAAAGCATATGAGGTAACATGTAAACATTCTGAAACCTGGATAATTAGCATTCAGTTTTCTTAAACTATTCTTGAAATACTTCTGTGAATTTTAAATTATATTAAAATAAACAGTTTCAAAAATTTTAGTTTATATCCCTAAAATTACAAATTTTACTGAAGTACTGAGTAGTATAGTTTTAATTAGTTTATTCTAAAGAGATTATTCAAGAAATACACGTCTTTAAAATGTGTGTTCTTATTTCATGGCACTGACACAGTTGCACCTGTTTAGAGCTGATTTCTATGTTGATGAGTTTGATGCGTCTGGTTAGTGTCCTTGATGTTTTGTAAATATGGTGAATAATAATCCTGTTTCCATTCCCGTAGTCCTAGGAAGTAACTCTAGCACTAAAAAAAAAATGCCAGAAAATTAACTAGAACAAATTCCATGAGATTAAAAATTGAAGGTCTTACTTGTCTTTGTTGAGATCATACTTTATACATGAATTTGTATTTTATTTAACTTTTGGTGCCATTTTTAATACACCAAAGACATTTTCCCAGGTCATTAAAAATGTTCTGTGAATGTTAAAATAAATATGTGGGTATATTTTATTAAGTGGATAAAATTGATTTTAAAAACCATCCTTCCATTTTTTGACTCTTTGGTGGTTTTTGTCAATTTCTCTTTGAATTTCTGTTCTGGTTAGACTTCAGTGTTTAAAAATCTTTTCAAAGGACCAGGATTTTGTGTCATTGATTTTCTTTAGTGTTTATTCATTTTCTATTTTATTGGTTGCTGCTCTTATTTTATTTTTTTTCCGTTTTACCAATCCTAGCTATAATTCGCTCTTCTTTTAATAGTTTTAAAATAGAAGCATGAGCCTTTAATTTTAGACTCTTCTAACATAGTAAATACATAAAGCCATCAATTTCCCTCTATGCATTCCCTCTAGCTGCATTACAGAAATTTCAACGTGTCTTTTTATCATTATGATAAAGTTCAGTATATATTCTAATATACCTTAATATTTTATAACATGCTATTTTTATTTCCAAATAGTAGGTCATTTTCATTTTTTTTTATTGATTTTAGTTATGTTAAGTCAGAGAGTCTATATTACTTCCTTCCCTTTAAATTTATTTAGACTTATTTCATGGCACAGAATATAGTTTATCTTTGTGAATATTCTTTGTGCAATCTACTCCGAACTCTAGTTTCATCTTCCCAAATAACTAAGTAGGCCAGATTCTGCTCAAGTATCCCCTTTCTTTTCTACTTTCCATCAAGTACACCAAGAAAGAGAGCCAGGGAGATCATAGGACTTATCTTACTTGTTTCCATTGTCTCAGTGATCCCACTCTGCACCTGCTTTTGAATAATATCTGAAAATAACTATTCTATAGATTATTTTCCCAATTTCTAATTGCTTGCAGAGTGAAAGTAGGGCATTTACTAGTGATTTTGAGATAACCAAGAATATTAGGCAATTACATTAATTTTTCCACTGAGTTTCAAGATGATTATTTTACCATACTGAAATAATAACTATTATTTTTTCTGTAGCTGTGTTTTATAAACTATTTTATTACAGCTGATTTACAGGTATGGTCTTAGGGAATATAGGACTTATAATTATGCATATAATCGATGTTCTTTAATAACTTGATGAAATTATCTCTTCCTCCACTGAAAACATTATATACTTATTTTGACGAACAGCTCTACTCTGTCCACAAATAATCAAAATGAAATCATTATTCTTACATTTCTTGGATGTGATACTATTTGATCAACAGGTATTTTTTAAAACCATAGTGTGTTTTTCTCTAGCCTGGATGATACAGAGGAAGTACTATAGAACCTTAGAAAAGAAAGAATTCACTGCAAATTGGTAAAAAATTGCATGTGAGCTGGTCTGCCACAATGGAAAGAAATCAGAACTGATTTCAGAAGGTAATTCTGTATTTGAATTATAGGCCAAGTATAATTGGCAGTTTTGTGAAGTTACTGAATGTCTTTTGAACATTCCTAACTACATTTACTGGTGCTTTTGCTATGTTGCCTAACAGTGAATACTAGAGATAATAGGAGATAATACATGAAATATTTAGCTCGATGTCTGACACGTAAGAGGAACACTCTAAATAGTAACTATCCTCGGTTAGGTACATACTAAATTATGGAAAACACAAAAGTTGTTACTATGGCATAAAATAGAACTTAAACTAAATATTAACATTTTATTTTGCTTTATATGTAACAATATTTACATTTTATTCAACTCATTTTATATTAGGAATAAACAGAATTAATGGACTAGTAATTTTTTGTATATATCTTGTAAAAAAGCATGATCACGCAATAAGAAATGATTTACTTCACTTTTTTACCTTAGTACTATGTAGAAAAAAGTTAATGTCGTCAATCTCCCTAGCGTTCTATATCGATATACTGATAAATTATTCTATGGAAGTATCTATTGAGTTATCATTCTTGTTTTTCCTTTATTTGTTGCAACTATTTCAGAATCTGTTGAAATTTGCATATCCTCATTTGCCAAGGACTACTTTATTTGAATAATTCTCTAACATTTTTATAAACTTAATGAAATCTTGCAATTTCTCTGTAAAATTATGATTTTTGTTTTCAAGAGATCTGCATTGTTTTTTGAGTGAGAGACTGATAAAATTGTTGACACTGTGATAGGGGAATGATCTCACACAAAAAGGACATATAAGGGTACTCATTTGAAAAGTGGCTAGTACATCCATGAATATTTTCATGTTGTATTTTTATTTTTTTTCACAGGTAGGGTGCTCAGATAAAGGGAGCCCACTATTCATAAAACAAAGTACACTCTCTTGAACAAAGAAAATATAGTGGAGCATTTATACAGGAGACATCATTTATCCAGCTTATAAAATATAATCTTGGTGGGCTTGTGGCTTAATGGACCACTTGCTGCAAATTGGCTTTATCCCAAGTATTTTTTTTTTCCATATTGGAAACTGATTTGATTAATTTGACAAGAATATAGTACAGTAAGAGGATTTCTCCAAAGAGAGCATTTTACTAACTTAGGACCCTGGAAAAAGACATTAGAAATCATCAAATTATGTGTTCCTCAGTGTGGGATGCATACACATAAAGTACACATAAAATTAGGTATTTTTGTAGACAATAAGCCCTGAGCAGATTATGATATACTGCGAAACATAATTTATTTTTTTAAATATTTTATTTATTTATTTATTTATTTGAGAGAGAGAGAGAGAGAGAGACAGCGTAGAGGGAGAGTGAGAGGGAGAAGCAGACTCCCCACTGAGCAGAGAACCCGATATGGGGCTTGATCCCAGGACCCTAGGATCATGACCTGAGCCGAAGGCAGATGTTTAACTGAGTGAGTCACCGGGCACCCTGATACACTGCAAAACAGAATTTAAAATAAGACAAGATTCACCCATAAAATATATGGAAAGAAGTCTACATTCATACATACATATGTTTTCCCACAATTAAAAATAAGACAAGACTTACCCATAAAATATATGGAAAGAAGTCTACATTCATACATACATAGGTTTTCCCACAATGAATATATATGAAAGCTTTTTCTACAATAACATGCTCAGATTCAGTAACGATAATTTTGTGCCTCTAAAATCTCTTACTTGTTTTGCTCAAGGTGGGACACACAAGATGCTGAGGCAGAATGAGTTGAGGTTAGGTGGTACCCACATGCGGCATTCATTTCCATCAGATCACCTCATAAAGAAATTACTTGCTTTTCAACTGCCTCTCTATACTTTTGATTCCTTAAAACTTACCTGTCCAAATATAACTTCAACATCTTTCTAACACCTCTCTTTTTCTAAAAGGAGAATACAAGTTAAACTTGCAAGCTTTTGGCAATCAACACTACCGATGCAGAATGTAATGACATTACTTTGTTTTTATTACTCTTTCTAGCAATGATTATGAAGATTTCTTTTAAACTATATTTAAGTAAAACAGTGAATCTGCTCTTTAAAATTCTTCTACTTAAAAAATTAGTACTGAAATTTATAGTACTGAAATCAGGGAGACGCTTAAAGAATGCTTCATTTTCTATAGATCAGGGCTTGACTAGCTTTCTTCCATAAAGGGCCAGATAGTAAGTAAATTAGGTTTTATGGACATACAATGTCTGTGGTATATACTCATCCCTACTATGAAAGAGAGGAAGTCCCCGTAGACAGTTTGTAAATGGATGAGTCAGGTGGTGGTTCAAGAAAAACAAAACCAGGCTAGATACGGTCTCATAGTTTGTCGACCCCAGTTATAAATGAGAATAGAACATCAGAGAAGATCTTTTAAGCTTCACCAGTGGGTTAGTGACAGACCTAGGACTCATCTTCCCCCCAAAAAGCACTTCACGTTGTGATATATCATACCAGAAAATATCTTCTCCTATAATTGCTCCATTTTAAGAAGTTTTACCAAGGGAGTATTCATTTTCATTTTTCCCTCTGTTTATTTTTTTGTAGTAGGGGGATTGTTTGGCTTCCAAGTTATTATTCATATCATATTATGAATAATAATGTTTGTCACTTTTTATTAGTTCTCAGTCTGGTAATCATCATGCATTGAAAATAAATATAGACATGAAATAATAAATGTACAAATGCATATAGCAAATACAGAGATGAAAACTGAAATTATTTGAATGATAACTTTAACAGATTTTATAGCTGGATGGTTTGCAAAGATTAATAACATGTAATCTACACATATAAGACACCTAAAATACTTGTGTTTCTGAAAATGCCACTAGGGAACTGCATTTCTGATAATCTACCATTGGAATGGTAATTTAGCTTTTTTGCATAAAAGGTTAAATTAGTCCTTAATTGGGGTCACAAGAAAAGGATTAACACCATATCAAATTTGGCTAATAATTTCCATTCAAATCGCATAATGACATGACATGAGATTAAAGACTGAAAATAATTTCCATGTATTAGTTGCTGAAGTTGGTATCATAGGAAACAGACAAGTTCGGTTCAGTGACTCCTTTCCTCAACCAAAACTTTTCTGTTCAGCAGTGAGTGAATGACAAAGCCTTCCATTTCCACCTCTGAGGAATTTGGATGTCAACTTTAAAATAAGTATATGCTTCTTTATTATCTCCCTTACTAAAGGTCCTGGTTGTTCAAAAAAAGGGTGAATTAAAGGGTTCTGGGCTCTCTTTTTTGAAGTTAAGAAAATACACCTAACATACCTAAGAAGAGAAAGTATTTTTAATGAACATTGGGCCATTGAGCTCGGATTTAAGTTACTTCTGCCTTATTTGGCGTACCCTTTTCTTGATCTGATAGTAGTGTGTGAATCACTTTCCATATACTAAATTAACTTAACACACTCACTCTTTGGTTTGTCTATAAAGAGAGAATGATCAAAAATGATTCATCTACCGTATCGTGAGGTTTAGCTCAGCTTGTTTGGAGCAATCAGTTGTAAGTTTAAGAGAACTCCCAAGATTTTCTCATAGCTTTGGGAACCTCATATACATCACAGATACTAGACACAGTTCCATATTTATATTGACCTGTTTCCTAAATATTTATTAGTAAGTCTGTAATTGTAATGTGTTCTCCCACAGAACCATGTTATGATGAAAAATAGGAGACTACTCCAAAAATTAATTTGTGAACTTAACCCCAAGTATATTAGTACTGTAAAAGTAAAAAAAATGACCACTATATATAACATATTTTCCTTTAAGAAGCTTTACGAAAGGAATGATTTGGTAAAGTCACTGGAAAAATGTGTTTCCAATTCCAGTTCTGTGCTCTGTCACAGCTGCTCTGAGTAGTGTCATCCCCAACATGCCTGTGCTAGCCAGATGGAGATAGAAGAAGATGCACTTCATAGTCCAAGAAATCTCAGTTTTATTCTGGCTCCTCTAGTGGCTGATTATGTCACTTTCACAAAATTTCTTTATCTCTGAACCTTGGTTTTCTAGTTTGTGAAGTGGAAACAACGACATCTAATTCACAGTAATACAGGAAGAATGAAATGAGATAGATGTTGAACGCATTCAGGCAATCTGTGCCACTTTTGGTTATACAAAGGAGTGTTTAAACAATTCTAGGAGACCTAAATAGGGACTGCCTTAAGTATACGAGCACATATGACCAGCTTACTTAATAATGGAAGAGTAGTTCAAATTCAAAGGCTGACAGAAGATAAAGGAAAGGAGCAAGCTCAAAGACCTGAGTCAGCCTGCAGGGAGTCAGCCACTCAACCCCCCCGGGAACAGTGAAATAGGGCTTTGTTGGAAGCGTAGATCTTATGAGTTAGTGCTCTGTGTATGCAGAAGACATTTTCACAGGGGCTCATGAGTACATTTTATTCTGTCCTGCCAAACTTCAGGAGATTTCCTACATATGAACATTTCATATATGAACATCAGAAATGCTCTACAACTTTTCTAAGTACAAATATACAATTTCATTCCATCATATATATTTAATAATTTTGCTTATTAATCTTTCTAGCTAAATATCTGTAGAGTAAAGCCATTTCAAGATTTATTTTCATTTGGAAAGTTCTTGTTCTCCTTTCCTCTTTCTTGTTATCCCCACTCCTATTCTTTTTCTTTCTCCACTTTATTCTTTAACTGTGTGTGTGTGTGTTATTTTGCCAAAATTTCTATCAACTCTTTTTTCATAAGCACATTTTAACCACGCAATGTGTATATGCAAGCTTCTGGAAAGCAAAACAATAGTTTACACTATTGAAGTCAAGTAAACACTGAAAGTCATGATCTTTGCCTTGAATTTTGTTTGTGAACAACCCAACCTAAGGCAATAGTTCAATGAACAACATACATACCAAGAAAATCCCATTTCATATGTATATTATTTTCTTTTTTTAAATTTAATTTAATTTTATTTTTTTAATGATTTTTTATTATATTATGTTAGTCACCATACAGTACATCCCCAGTTTCCGATGTAAGGCTCGATGATTCATTAGTTGCATATAACACCCAGTGCACCATGCAATACGTGCCCTCCTTACTACCCATCACCGGTCTATCCCATTCCCCCACCCCCCTCCCCTCTGAAGTCCTCAGTTTGTTTCTCATAGTCCATAGTCTCTCATGTTTCATTCCCCCTTCTGATTACCCCCCCTTTCTTTATCCCTTTCTTCCCCTACCGATCATCCTAATTCTTATGTTCCATAGATGACAGAAATCATATGATAGTTGTCTTTCATATGTATATTATTTTCTAAATAGGTATTTCCACATTTCGATTTAAATTGTTGAGGTTTTTCAAAATGTAGTTCATGACCCATTAATAGGTCACAAAATCAATTTAGAGGGCTGCTATCCTTTTTTAAATAAAAGAGAGTACACTAGAATAAAAAACATCAAATTGCATCATATAGAATAAGAGTATGTAAAAGTTTTGTTTCAATAACATGCATAAAGAAATACTTTTGTGTACTAAATATCAGTGTAGAATGCATTTCTTCCTGTGGATAACAATTTAAAATAAACTCTAATGTACTTACAAGATTACTGCCTGATGGGATGTCTCACTTTTTTAAGATGCATTTTGCTATTGAATAGACTTGAATGATTTGCATGAGAAATCTTCTTAACAGTCTAAATAAATAGCATTAAGTGGATTCAAGGTATTAGCAGATGCTTATTGAAAAAATGCACAGGCTTGTTATATATACTAAAATATACAGGTGATGTTGATTTATTCACTTAGATGGTAATATTATTTTAAGAAATATAACTTGGGACTCTGAATTTTCCATTTGAGAATCTTTTTTGAAGACATCCACTGAATAATTATTGAGTGGGTAGGAAGACGAATGCGCTGAGATAGCTCAGAGATGTTTGTGAAGGTGATGAATCCTACTAGAGCTTTTGAGGTCTCTGTTTAACCTTGATTTTCCTCCCTAAAGAACAAAGATGTGCCATGTGAGGAAAATTCATTTGTTTCTCCATTCAACAAATACTTAGGTCTTACCATGTATCAGTTTCATTCACTTAGCTTTACCCTGTGTTAGTACCATCTTTGTTTCAGGATACGGAACACGAGCCAAGGCTAAAGATGTTCTGATCTTCATAAAACTTATTTTTGCAACTGGCAAAGAGAACTAATAAACATATCAACAAATAATTAAATAAACTTAAATAGACGAGCTCTAGGAAGAAACTTAAAAAGATACTGTGAGGCACCTGGGTGGCTCAGTTGGTGAAAAGCCCAACTCTTGATTTCAGCTCATGTCATCTCAGGGTCCTAAGATGGAGTGCAGGGTTGGACTCTGTGCTCAGCGGGGAGTCTACGTATCCCTCTCTTTCTGCTCCTTCCCTGGCTTGTACATGCTCTCTCTCTCAAATAAATAAAATCATTTTTTAAGAAAGTTTTCTTTTTTTTTTTAATATATTCTAATAGATAGTATATGCAAAATGGGGTAAGAACTACTTCAGATAATTATGTCAGGGTGAAGTCATTGTGGAAGCAATATTGACTGAGCTCTGAAGAATAAGGGACCAGTTTTGCGAGGATTTAGGGCACGAGTGGCAAGAGTCCTGACGTGGAAAAGAGTTTGTCAGGTTCCAAGGTAAAGGCAAGGTAGCCGGAGCTAGTTGTATGAAGAAGAGAGTGGTACAAGATGAGAAAGAAAAAGAGGTCAGGTTCTAGATCAATCGGGGTTAAAATCAATATAATGAGTTTGGATTTTGTTCTATACATTAGTAAGCTACTGAAGCATTGCAAGGAAAATAATATCACTTTTCCATTTTGAAGATTACTATTCTATCTGCTGTGTGAATATCGGGCTGTAGAAAAATAGATATGGATTCTGGAGAAACATTAATTTTTTAAAAAAATATTTATTTTAGAGGGAGGGAAGGGGGGAGAGAGAGAGAGTGAATGAGTAGAGGGGCAGAGAGAGAGAATCTCAAGCAGACTCCCTACTGAGTGCGGAGCCAATGTGGGGCTTGATCTTGGGACCCTGAAATCATGGCCTGAGCCAAAATCATGAGTCAGAGGCTTAACTGACTCAGCCACCCAGATGCCCCAGAATCTGGAGAAACATTGAGATGGTGTGACAGTACTTTTTGTCATAGAAGTGATAGATTATGGTATCACTAGATAAATGATGTAGAATATTAATAATCATTTCATTAAAAAAATTTATGAAGCGTTGTTCTGTGCCTGATAATACACTAAATACGTACATTATCTCCATCAAACCTTAGAACACCTCTGTGAAAAAGATGCAAAAATTAATTCCAATTTACAAGAAAGCTAGTTTAAAAGAATTTAAGTAGTTTTCCAAGGTTCTTACAAATACACACAGTAGAATGGTTACCAGCAGGTTGTTGTTACGCTTTCTCCTGGAGACACGGAAAATCAAGAGGACCAGCCACATTACGAAAATAAAGATAGAAGGTTAAGATGTATTTGACTATCAAGACAAGGATATGAAAGAACATGAGCTAGCAAACTAGAGAGTGAAGAATAATCCCAGATTATTTTATGTTTAGGGCAAGAATGCGTAAAGTGTTCTACTTAAAATATTAGATCATATTACTCTTCTGCTCAGAATCCTCAATGGCTTCCCAATCTAGCAGCACAAAATTCTACAAAGATTTACTTAGTTTGGCCCTCCACTGCCTTTCACGTTTCATCTCCTAACACTTTGTCCTTTGCCTTCCCCATTCTTGATACACTAATTTCCTTGACCTTCGTCAGTTCTGCACAGTTCCCATCCTGGGCTTTTGCATCTCCTATCCCTCTGAGAGAATAGTAGAAATAGTGTACTGCTATTTCTGGAAAGCTCTTCTGAACATCTGTCTGATTCCCCATTTTGTTATGATCTGTACTCAGAAAGACATCCCTGACACATCTCTCTGTATCCAGTTACCCTGCTCTGTTTTCCCTCAGTGATGTATATACATTTATGCAAGTGCTTATGGTCTTATCACCCATAGATCACCACCAGAATGTAATCTCAGTGAAAATATAGACTTTCTGTTTTGTTCATTGCTATATTCCGTTGCCTAGAACAGTTCTAGGCACATGGCAGATAGTAAATGCGTTTGAAGAGATGAATGAATGAATGAATGAATGAATGAATGAATGAATGAATCATTTGATGGGTAACCAATCCTTTTGGCATAGAGTAGTGGTTTACCAGATTGAGCCCCCATGGAGACATAGGAAAGCCAATCTAATTGGAAGATTTCCTTCTATATTTCCTTCTTTTGTCTCTTTAATTTGGTTGAAACTCTGTTGGAGAAACGTACTTCATTCCCTACACAATTGTATTGATCTTAGTGCCTTACCTTGGTCTTGTCACCCTGTTTCCATTTTTTACTCTTCCTTGATGCAAATTAGGTAGATTTATATACCTAGATTTTATCTACCTAGATTTACCTTGCCAATTGTTTATCTCTGGAATTATTGCATTTAAACACACTCAGCTATTGAATGAGGTTTTATTACTACACTTCTACTAAATAGCAAAGCCTCTAAATCTATCCTTAATCCCCCCCCCCAATATGGGCTGCAGGAAAGCCTTCTGAAACCAATAAACCATCACTATCAGAATGACACATTACATTGAACTATAATATATTTTTATTCTTCATAGAATTTGATGCTGACAACCTGTGTTTATTTTTGTAGTCACTGAGAGAAAAAAACAAAAACAAACCACTTAAAGACAGGTAGGGAAAGAGATGTTTGGAACCCCTACTCTGTGGAGAGAAAACCCAAGGTAGAAAAGGGTTTCAAGGAAGATTTGGGCTTACTGTCCTATGTTTTTAAAACAAATTTGTATATAAAAAGGCTTCTTCTATATTTTGGAGGTGAAGCCTATAGAATTATTTCAAAAGCTTTTAACTGTTACTAAAGATCTGTACACAGTGAATTTTTTAAGTGAATGAGTTATAAGTAAAGATACGCTACAGAAATCAAATATGCAATAACACTGAAATTTTTAGACCTTATTTAGAACATGCTTTCACTTATATTTTTCACTTATTCAACAAATATCTAGTGGCAATATAGTAAGAATTTATATCATTTTATTGACCTAAATTCCATTGCATTTTCTTAAGATGCAGTGATAAACCAAACCTATTTTGCTCACTGTCTTAGTTTGCTGGGGCTGTGGTAACAAAATATGGGAGACTGGATGACTTGAACAACAGATATTTATTCTCTCACAGTTCTGGAGGCTGAAAGTCTGTGACGGGGCTACCAATATTGTCTGTCTCTGGTGAGGCCTCTCTTCCTGGCTTGTAGGAAGGCCGACACCATCTCACTACGTGCTCGTGGACCTCTTCTCTATGATAGTGCCAGGAGAGTAAGTCAGTTCTCCAGTGGCTCTTGTTATAAAAACACTAAGCCTGTTGTATGAGAGCTGCACCCTTATGACCTCATTTCATCTTAAATAACCTCCTCATAGGCCCAAACTCCAGACAGAGTCACATTGGGGGAGAGGGTTAAACACATGAATTTGGGGGAGGAGGTTACAACTCAGTTTGTAACACTCACAAAATGAGAGTCCTGTGTATTTATATAAGTAAGGTAAAACCTGACCTAGTACGTAGACTCTATTTTCCTGTAAATAAAATAACTCCAGTTCTTTTGTGCAGTTTTTATTTGCATGAAGAACCAGTTTAAAGCTTCATTTTTGCTCTTCATCATTTCATATCTTCTATTTAACATTTTAGTCCAACAGTTACCATATTTTTCAGATTGTTGTCTTAAGACTGCCTTTACCAGAATCACTTTCAGAGCTGGTTAAAATTCTGATTCTTTTATTTTACCTAGATCCAGAATTAAGATCTATGAGCAGAAAACCCTGTCCTTGGGATTTTAAATGAGATTCTGATGAGCAAAAAACTTTGAGAAACACTTACTAGATGGGAACTGCATGATTAATCAAAATAGGAAAGCAACTGGCATGCTAAAGCAGAGTTAGCATTTTCCATAAAGTTTGCAGCATTTCAGTAGCTCAGTGAATCCGTCCCGGGGACAAACATCATTATCCCCTTTAAACTAGGTCCTCTAAGGAGTATGCTCCTTCCGTCATCACTTCTGGTAAAGGAGTGGAATTACTGATAATGGGGAATTAAACCTGTCAACCACGAATGTGCTCCTACCTTTAAGCCCACACCTGTCTCATTCTCTCATCTAACAAATGTATGTGTATGAATGTCTATCAAGAGAACCAGTCGCTCTTCCATAGAGACTTGAAAATAATTATCCCATGAACATCTGTGCTCAATACTTTGATGTCGAAGTTTCAAGAACTAAGAATGTGTCTAATGGATTTGAGCATCAGGACTTTTTAAGGTGAATTGGGTGAAGGATGGCTTCTTTCTCTGTTTTTAGTTTGGCAGCTGGCAGAGATGTTAAAAAGATCTGTGCTCAAAAATGAAAGGTTTCTCAGTTCAGCCATTCTTGATAAACTACTCCATCTTTAGGCCAGTTACAATATTTGATTTGCTTTTCCTATCTTTCAAAGACCTACCTTTTTAATATATTTTTAAAATATTTTATTTATTCATTTGACAGAGAGACAGCCAATGAGAGGGGGAACACAAGCAGGGGGAGTGGGAGAGGAAGAAGCAGGCTCCCAGCAGAGGAGCCTGACGTGGGGCTCGATCCCAGAATGCCAGGATCACGCTCTGAGCCGAAGGCAGACGCTTAACCACTGTGCCACCCAGGTGCCCCAAAGACCTACCTTTTTAAAGCTTGTATAAATTATGAGAAACAAATAAGTAAAAAAATTATCATGTGGATATCTAACAATGAAACAGTGGAGTTTTGGGGTGTAGATGAAGCCCATAAAGCCGTAACACTCCTGGGTTAGGATTGGTGCCGTTGAGTGGCTCCTGTGAACCCCATGGTGCATAGGAGGCTTGAATAAATAAAGGAAGGTTATATACATAGAGGGAAGATAAAAGGCATGTGTCATGGTGTCAGTAGCATGAGAACATGTGCTAAGAATCTTATGGACATTTAACAATATTATGTATATATATATATATATATATACACACACACACACACATTATACATATAATATACATATTCTATATTATACATATATATTATTAATAACTCATGAAAATGGGATATCCATTTATTTCCATTTCCCTCAATTTCTTTCATCATTGTCTTACAGTTTTCAGTGTACAGATTTTTCACTTCATTAAATTTATTCCTAAGTATGTTGTTTTAAATGCTAATATAAATGGAATTTTTTAAAAATTTCTTTTTGATACTTCATTGTTAGTCTGTAGAAGCACAACTGATTTTTGTGTGTTGATTTTGTATCCTGAAACTTAACCTAATTCATTTATTCTAACAGTTTTTAGTGGAGTATTAAGAGTTTTCTTTATATTAGTTCATGTCATCTGCAACCTGAGGCAATTTTACTTCTTCCTTTCCAATTTGGATGCCTTCTCTTTCTTTTTCTGGCCTAATTTCTCTGGCTTGGCCTTCTGGTGCTATGTTAAATAGAAGTGCAGAAAGTGGGCATCCAGGTCTTGCTCCTGATCATAGAGGAAGAACTTTCAATTTTTACTAGGGAGTAGGACATTAGCCGTGATCTTGGCATATATAGCCTTCACTATGTTGAGGCACATTCCTTCTATAACAAGTTTGTTGAGAGTTTTTATCATGAAAGGATGTCTAATTGAGTGTCAGATGTTATTGAGATGGTCACATGATTTTTATCTTTCATGCTGTTAATGTTGCGTATGAGATTAATTGATTTGCATATGTTGAAACATCCTTTAGAAACATCCCAGGTAGAAATCCACCTTGATGATGGTGTATGATCCTTTCGATGTGCTCTTGAATTATCTTTGCTATTATTTTGTTAAGGATTTTTATGTTCATATTCATCAGGAGTATTGGTCTGTAGCTTTCTTTCCTTTTATTTTTATTTTTTTAAAGATTTTATTTATTTATTTGACAGAGATAGAGACAGCCAGCGAGAGAGGGAATACAAGCAGGGGGAGTGGGAGAGGAAGAAGCAGGCTCATAGCGGAGGAGCCTGATGTGGGGCTCGATCCCATAACGCTGGGATCACGCCCTGAGCCGAAGGCAGACGCTTTAACCGCTGTGCCACCCAGGCGCCCCATTTCTTTCCTTTTAATAAAGATATACCATTCAAAGCAATCTATAGATTACATGCAATCCTATCAAAACTCCATTGACATTTTTTTTTACAGAAATAGAAAAAAAATCGTTAAATATATATGGAACCACAGAAGTTGCCAAATAACCCAAATAACCTTTGGAAAGAAGAACAAAGCTGGAGGCATCACATTTCCTGATTTCAAACTGTATTACAAAGTTATAGTAATCCAAACAGTATAATACTGGCATAAAACAGACAAACCAATGGATTGTAATACAGAGCCCAGACATAACTCATGCATATAGGACAAGGGAACAAAGAACATGCAGTGGGGAAAAGGGTAATCTCTTCAACACATGGTGTTAGGAAAACTAGATATCCACATGGAAAAAAAAATGAAATTGGACCCCTATTTATACTTCTCAAAAGTTAACTCAAAATAGAATGAAAACTTAAATGTAAGACCTGAAACCATTAAACTCCTAGAAGAAAACGGAAAAAGCTCCTTGACCTTGAGCTTAGTAATGATTTTTTAGATAGGACATGAAAAGCAAAAGCAACAAAAGGAAAAATCAACCCGTGGGGCCACATAAATACTAAAAAGATTCTGCACAGCGAAGGAAAACATCGATGGAATGAAAAGGCAACCTCTGTAATGGGAAATAATATTGGCAAACTATATATCAGATAAGAGGTTAATATCCACAATATATAAGGAACTTAGACAACTCGATAGCAAACAAAGACACAGAAAACAATCCTATTTAAAGATGGGCAACGGACCTGGATAGACATTGTTCCAGAGAAGACATGCAGATGGCGAAAAGGTACATGAAAAAGATAAATGACAAGTGTTGATGAGAATGTGGAGACAAGGGAACGCTCATGCACTGTGGGTGGATTTTCCTCATCGACTTAACAGTTGAGCTACCTTGTGATACGGCAGTGCCACTGCTGGGTGTTTATTTGAAGAAAAGAAAAACGCTAACTCAAAAAGGTAACAGTACTCCCTCCCATGTTCACTGATGGATTATTCGTAATAGTCAAGATATGAAAACAGCCAGTCCGTCAACAGATGAATGAAGAAAATGTGTGTGTGTACACACACACACACACACACACACACACACTCACAATGGAATATAGAAATTTTCTTTATTCATATATATTCATATACACACAATGGACTATTACTTAGCCATAAATGAATGACATCTTGCCATTTGCAACAATGTGGATGGACTTTGAGGGCTTATACTAAGTAAAATGTGTCAGCTTGTGGTGTCCAGAGGTGAGTGGTAGGTGGTGGGCAAAATGGGCAAAGGAAGTCAAAAAGTACAAGCCTCACTTTTAAAATGAGTCATGGGGATGTAATGTACAGCATGGTGACTATAGTTAATAACGCCGTACTGCATATTTGAAAGTTGCTGAGAGTAAATCTTAAAAGTTCTCATCACAAGAAAAAAAAATGTAACTACATGTAATGATGGATATTAACTAAACTTACTGTAGTGATCATTTCACAACTGATACAAATACTGAATCATTATGTTGTACACTTGAAACTAATGTTGTGTTTTAATTATACCTAAATTTTTTTAAAAATTTATTTTTTCATCCTTAGTGAATTGTATACAAGTGTTCATTGTGATAATTTGGCATATTTATAATTTGTGAAATGATTACCATGATAAAGTTATTTAATAACTTTAATAACATTCATCACCACAAATATTTACCTTTATTGTGTGTGTAGTGAAAACACATAAGGTCTACTATCTTAGCACATTTCAAGTATACAACACAGTGTTGCTAACTATATTCACCTTGGTATACATTAGATTTCCAGAGTTTATTCATCTGTAATTGAAGGCACCCTTTGACCAACATTTGCCCGTCCTCCCCCCCAACCAGCCCTTATAATTATTATTCTGTTTTCTGCTTCTGTGAGTTCAACTTTCTTTCTTTCTTTTTTTAAGTTTCCACATAAAAGGGATACCATGTAGTTTTGTCTTTAACTTAACATGCTTATTTCACTTACCATAATGCCCTCCAATTCCATCCATGTTGTCACAAATGGAAAGATTTCCTTGTTTTTAAGGCTGAAAAATATTCCACTGTACAAATATGCCACATTTTTTTGTCTCTTTATCCATCGGTGGATTCTTACTTTGTTTCCCTGTCTTGGCTATAGTAACTAATCCTGCAGTGAAAAGGTGCGTACAGATCTCTCTCTGAGACAGCGATTTTGTCTCCTTTGCATAGATATCCAGAGGAAGGATTGCTGGATCGTATGGTAGTACTACTGTTAATTTCTTGAGATCCTCAGTACTGTTTTCCGTAATGGCTGCACCAGCTTACATGCATGACAATACTGCACAAGGTTTTCCTTTTTCCCACATCCTTGCCAACAGTGGTTATCTCTTGTCTCCTTGATGTTAGCCATCTAAACAGGTGTGAGGTGAGATCTCATTGTGCTCCTGGTTTGTAGTTCCCTGATGATTAGTAATGTTGTGTATCTTTTTATATACTGGTTTGGCCATCTGCATGTATTCTTTGGAAAAATGTCCATGTAGATCCTCTGCCCATTTTTAAATCCGGTAGATTGGTTTTTTGTTGTTGTTGTTTGGTTGGTTTTTTCACTACAAATTTGTCTGCATTCTTTATATATTTAGGATATCAACCCCTTATGGATATATGATTCGTAAATATTCTGTCCTGTTCAATAGGTTGCCTTTTTGTTTTGTAATTGGGTTGTCTTTGCCATGCAGAAGCATTTTGGTTTGATATAGTCCCACAGGTTGCTTTTTCCCCTGGGTTGCGTTTGCTTTTGTTGTCAAGTCCCAAAACACCATCACTAAGACTAGTGTTAAGAAGCTTACTACCTGTGTTTTCTTCTAGGAGTTTCATGGTCTCGGGTCTTACATTCAAGTCTTTAATCCATTTTGATAAGTTTGGGGGATGGTGGAGGATAGTGATCCAGTTTCATTCTTTTGCATGTGGTCGTCCAGTTCTACCAACAGAAGAGAAGGTCCTTTCCCCATTGTGTTTTCTTGACTCTTTTAGCATAGATCAATTGACAACATATGTATGGGTTATTTCTGGGCTTTCTATTCTGTCCCATTGATCACCACATCTGTTTTTATGCCAATACCATAATATTTGGATTGCTATAGCTTTGTAATATATACTGAAATTAGGGAATTGGTGTTTCCAATTGAAAAAACAGGTTGGCTTTGGATATTCACGGTCTTTTGTGGTTCCGTACAAATTACATAGCTGTTTGTTCTGCATTTATGAAAAATGCCCTCGAAGTTTTGATAGGCATTGCATTGAACTGTAGATTGCTTGACATTTGAATGTTAATTATTCCAGTCCACAAGCACAGAGTATCTGTCATGTATTTGTGTCTTCTTCAGTTTCTTTCATCATGTTGATTTTGTATCCTGCAACTTTACTGAATTCACTTATTACTTGTAACAGTTTTTTCGTAGAGTCTTAACCCTCAGAGTCCTTAGGGTTTTCCGCACCTGTCATGTCATCTGTAGATAGTAACAGTTTTACTTCTTCACAGTTCGGATGCTGGTTATTTCTCTTTTGTTCCTGCTTGCTCTGGCTACGACTTCCAATACTGTGCTGAATAGAAGTGGTGAGAGTGAGCGTCTTTGTCTTGTTCCTGATCTTAGAGGAAAATTTTTCGTTTTTCACTCTTGAGTCTGATGTTAGTTCTAGGCCTATCATATATTGCCTTTATTATTTTGAGGTATATTCCCTCTATACCTACTTTTTTTATAAAAAAGTTTTTTAATAAAATGGAGGTTTTTATAAAGAACGATGTTGAGTTTGGTCATATGGTTTTTCTCTGCATCTCTTGAGATGATAATATGTTTATCATATCGCTAATGTAGGGTATAACGTTGATTTGTAGTTGTTGAACCCTACTTGCACTCCTGGAATAAGTCCCAATTGATCATGGTATGTGATGCTTTTAATATAGTATTGAATTAGGTTTGTAGTATTTTGTTGAGGATTATTGTATGTATATTCATCAGGGATATCGGTGTGTAATATGTGTGTGGGTGCATGTGTGTGGTGCCCTTGCCTGGTTTTGGTATCAGTATAATGCCTTGAAAAATAAGTGGGGGAATGTTCTCTTCTCTTCTGTTTTTTGGAGGACTTGAGAAATCCTCACCCTTCACCACTGGGGCCGAGGGTGACTGACTATCCCTGGAGAGTAGGGGCAGACACAGGGCACCGCAGCCAGCCGTGGAAGAGCCCCCCCTGCCGAGATGCCAGCGCTCTGGGGCACAGCAGAGGCAGAGTGCAAAGAGAGCGCCCACCCTCCCAGGTCTCTGGAAAGGTTTACAGTCCACTCTTTGATGTGTATTTATTTAAAAGCCTGCCCCTCAGGCTACAACTGTAATAAGCTAATGGGCCTCTTTCATTTTTTTATAATAATATTTTTTATTATATTATGGTAGTCACCATACAGTACATCCCTGGTTTTTTGATGTAAAGTTCGATGATTCATTAGTTGCGTATAACACCCAGTGCACCATGCAATACGTGCCCTCCTTACTACCCATCACCAGCCTATCCCATTCCCCCACCCCCTCCCCTCTGAAGCCCTCAGTTTGTTTCCCAGAGTCCATAGTCTCTCATGCTTCATTCCCCCTTCTGATTACCGCCCCCCCCTTCTTTATCCCTTTCTTCCCCTACCGATCTTCCTAGTTCTTATGTTCCATAGATGAGGGAAATCATACGATAATTGTCTTTCTCTGCTTGATTTATTTCACTTAGCATTATCTCCTCCAGTGCCGTCCATGTTGCAGCAAATGTTGAGAAATCATTCTTTTTGATATCAAATAGGCCTCTTTCAAAGAAGGACTGAGCTTTGGCTTTGTCTCTTTCTGCGGTGCCCAATAGGTGGTGACTTCACCACCAAGTCTTCATTGGTTGCAGTCCTCCATAACCCCTGAGCATAAACTTCACCGGCTACCAGAGCCACATGACACAGAGCTGTCCCCTGGCAGCAGCTCTGACAGTCAAGGCACCAGAGAATATCTGCGCTCCTTCAGGAAGATGGCAGCAGCCTGGAACAGAGGATGAGTGCAGAGACGGTACCCACCGGGTTCCAGTCCCGGAGCGCAACTCCCTAGGTCCCTCTCACGGTGCCAAACCAGACGCCTGCCCCTAAGGCCAGAGTTCCTGAACAGGCAAATAAGGCCTCTCTCTCAGAAAGACTAGGCGTGTTTCAGTCTGCTCTCTGCGTCGTGCCCTGGCAGTGCTAGTCTGCCGAGAACTGAATCTCAGATGGTCTTAGTCCCACGGGACTTAGAATGTGAGTGTCCCTGGCCTCCAGAGCAAGGCAGTCACGGGAACATTCCTTGTATGGCAGCCACAAAAACTGGTGTAAGGTATAAAAACTGGGGCAGCAGACCTGTGTGGAAGTCAGAAAAATTTAATTCATGAAAACGAACATTTTTTTCCAGTCCTATTGATTTGTGTGCTCGTTCATTCACTCACTTGTTTACTTTACCAGTGAGTCACATTTCATTTACACTTCTTCAGAGCCCCAACTCACCCTGCCCAGATTCATTCCCTTCCTTCAGCAGACATGCCTTGAGTCTCAGTCCTGAGTGTCAGCCCTGAATACTAAATGGCTTGTTTATTTGTTCAGAGTTTTTGCTCCATTTCCTTAGGGAGAGGCATTCTTCCTTGTCTTCTCAGACCAGGAACACTGACCTTCCACCCCACTTTTTTTGATACAACTCTCTGGAAAATCCTAGCATTTGTTCCTACAATGCCACATCATTATTGAGGCTACATGGGACTATGGAAAGAGTACGAAATTTAAATAAAAACAGCTGAACAGTATTAGCTTCTTGTTGTTCTTATGCTCCTTACTAGGTGATTACAGTAAAGAAGTAACAGCTAAGTCTCAGCTTCTTTTATAGTAATGAGAATAATATCATTCACTTGAATAACTAATATAATACAAAGATTAAATATAATAACTGTAAAGAGTCCAAACATGGTAGTACTCAAAAAATGGAAAAACTATTTTATTATTGGGAAAGCTATAATATTATGTGAACAAACTTATTATCTTTTTTTAAAAATAATTATTTATTTGAGAGAGAGAGAGAGAGAGCGTGAGTGGGAGGAGTAGAGAGAGAATCTCACGCAGACTCCATGCTGAGCAAAGAGCCCAGTGTGGGACTGGATCTCATCACCCAGAGATCATGATGTGAGATGAAACCAAGAGTTGGACCCTTAACCAACTGCACCACCCAGGCACTCCTAACTCAGTATCTTTTCATTTCACTTATAGCTTCAGACAAAAGATAGGGAATTTAACAGTAAAATTTGTGAAACTTAATAATTAGGAAGCACAAAGATTTTGTGCCAACTTTATTCCAATTATAGGGGAAAAACCAACACTGAGAGCCCACTTATTTTAAAAGGTAACTTTGTATTTTATGACTCTGTCATTAGCAATATATCATCAGATTATAATAATTACAATAGAATCCCATACCAGAAATTGATCTTTTAAAATAGGGCTTTATAGTGAGAACAGCTTCCACAAGATTTTAATACTCCCTTAATGGTAAGATTTCCAACTGTGAATTAAATGGTACCTTAGGGGATTAAAATAGTTGAAGTTTTCCACACACTAAATGAATCGAGTTCTCTCAGAATCTAGATAAGCAGTGAATGAAAAAAACCCTTGACTTTTAGTATAAAAATATTGTTATAATTACTTTAACTTTAATTGCATCTTTTCCTCAGCATAATTACCGATGTTATTACTACTGAGAGCTAGGTTAAGAAAAGGGTGATATATTTAATATCGAAGAAGTTCAAGTCTAGGTCCTGTTCTCACAGTTTCGTAAAGGGTTTGCTTATACATCTACAGTAAGAATATAGCATTAAATAATTCTTACATGTCTGAGAAAGCTTCGGTAAGTCCAATCACCACAGGAACCTAAGCTAGACATTTGAATAATTGAGTTAAATTAGTGCAATTTTGTTAATCTTTGAGCTATAAGATATACACCACCTGGCTTTATATTTTTATTTAATAGATGAGGAACCTCTGCCTAGCCTGGCTAAGCAATTTGCTGAAAACCCAACCAGTCGATGATAAATGTGTTTCTCTGAGGTACCACCCAACTTGAAGTTGATTTAACCAACTGAGCCACCCAGGCGCCCCTACTTTATGCATTTTTAAATTAAGAGAGTGGTACATACTACATTAGGCCCAGGTGTGGAGACTGCCCCCAGTTAGTACATTAAATTTTTCTGACCTCAATAGATACTTTGGAAAAATGTTTCATATTTTCTATTTAATTTGTTTCTAAGAAAACTTCATTTCTAAGAAATAGTTTTCTAAATATTTTCTAGAACTCATTTCTAAGAAATAGTTCTATTTCTATTATAGATCACCATTACTTAAAGAGGCATATTGTACACTTCAGGAAACCACTGAATTTTTTGAAAGAGGTACAAATAATAAGCCAATAGCAGATGTAAACATTAAATAAAAATAACTAGTTTTTAAAAAGTATAAGAAGAGTTAAAGAAGAAATGGAATAAATAGAAAGCAGCTAGCAAGATGGTACATTTTAAGCAGACTGTATCCATAATTACACTAAGGAAAAGCTGTGTAAATATGCCAATTAAAAGACAAATTTTTCACATGTAATAAAAAGGTAAGACACAATTATGTCCTCTATAAGAAACGTCCTTGTAAATATAAAGATACACATAGGGCAAAAGTAAAAGAATGATAAAGGATATGTTCCAGTAGATGCTTGCATCGTGTCAGTGGAGGTCCTGGTTCTTGGATTCCCCATGAGAGATTTTCGTGAAGATCCTCGCTCCGGGAAAGGCAGCCAGAAGAGAAGTAGCAAGCTCAGAGCAGTTTAGTATCTCAAGATGGGGAGTGGGCAGGCCCACGGGTGGCAACTGCCCTGGGGTTAGAGGGGTCTTTGCTTTTTATGTTTGCATTGGTTATGGCTCACAGCTAGGGCAGTCTCTGACTGAGGTTGTTTACAATTATCTAAGGGGCTCCTCCTACAGGTCAGGAGAACGAGACTTTGACATCCAAGGTGCTTGCTAGAATTGTCACAGCCGCCTTCCCCCTTGGAGGGAAGGGAGTTGAAACCACAGCATACATAAAATGAGGCTGTAGGACACAGGCTGGAAGGAGAGTGCGTGCTCCACACCTGCTGCTCTGGGTCTGAGAGCCCCGGGAGGTGGGAAACCTCAGAACCCCTGCTTACCACCCCCGATCTCTATCTAGCTCATACCCAGCTAACTGCCTACCGTATCGGTTCGAAAATGCAAACAGTAATCCAACAAAAGCTGGAACGACTACATTATTATTTTCAGACAAAATGGACTTCAGAACAAGAACATTATGTGAGACAGAGATATTACCTAATAAAGAGGTTAATTTGCTAGAAAGACCTAACATCTCTAAATGTGTGTGCTTTTTGTAACAGAGCCTAAAACATAGGAACCCAAAAGTAATAAAACTAATAAAGATCCACAGTTTTAGATGGTGCTTCTCTAGTTGATAGGTGAGACAGAAAATCATTAAGCATCTGGAAGACCCAGGCACTATCAGCAAGCTGACCCACCTGACCTTTAGAAACAGGAATCACAAAAATGACATAACCCAAGGCAGAACTGTTGCTCTGTTCTCATCACTACTGTTGTTGTTGATGTTTTTATTGTGTGTAGAAACAAACCAGGGTACAAATCACAGCCCTTGTATTTTTTTATTTGGAGAACAGTAGGAAAGATTTTTCATGTTCTTGGACTTTATTCTTGTCATTTGTGACGTGTGGATAATCTGACTTATTTTGCAGGACTCCTAATAATTAAGTAGGAGAATGTATGTAAAATGAGAAATCACAGCTCTGATAATGCAATCCCCCACATTTTTGTCTCTTCTCTTATGAAGAATAAATGTGCAAAAGCACATTTTGCCAAGTACTTCATCTTAATGAAGAATGCTTTGCTTAAGAAATGTCAGTTTACCTTCTCTTTCTCTGTGGCATGAGCGACCCAAATGAACATTAAATGACAGAGGCTCCGAGGGAATGTTCAAATTGATAGTCAAGAGGAGACTAGCAGTAATTAGGCAGAAAAAATTTTAATTAAAAAATTGGTGAATAGTTAGTATATGTTCATGGCAAAATTTATTAAAGGCACGAAGGATTGTAGCTAAAAGTAATTTTCTCACTTATCTCTATGCCTCAGTCACACTAAAAGTTTTTATTTCTTATGTAGATAATTTTATTTTTAATAGTTGATAGCACAATATATATATTATATATAGTATCCTATAACTTAATTTTTTCACTTAATATATTTAGAAAATATTTCTGTGTAAACCTACCTCATGCTTTTCCAATGCTACAGAGTACTGCGTACTATGAATGTATCATAAGACTTCTACTCATTTACCTCATATTAGGCACTGAGGGCATTTTTAAACTTTCTCGATTCCAAACTTCTGGAATATACTTTCTTGTCTGCACAAATTTTTGCAGTAGTAAAATTATAATGGCATTGTTAAAAGATAAGCTGAGGCATATTATACATTTTAAGAGTTTATTTGAGCAAAAATCAGTCCAAATTGGACAGTTCCACATGAGAAATGTTAGAAGCGCCCCCCTGACAAGAGCTGGAGGGGAGAGAGACTTGTAGAGAGAAAAAGTGGAAACAAAGCAAGGACATTATTGATTGGCTTTAGATAAAAGTCTAGTTGGCTGTTTATGATTGGTTGTCCTTAGGTTTCAGTTTTGTAACCTTGAGGCATTTATGGGCTTCTATTCTGTTTTGATACTTGGTCTCCAATAGCATTAGAGCCACTTCAGTTCAGTGGCTTTCTTGTTTAATTTAATAGAGAAATATAATTGCTGGGTAAACACAGATCAACATTTATATTCTTCGATAGATACTAAGAATCGCATCAATAGAAGCTTTGCCAATTTATATTCCATCAGCAGTTTCTGAGAGTAGGCCCCCCATACCCTTGCCAGAAAATATCAGTAGATGTTTTACCTTTGCACATCTTTGTAAATTCGTATTTCCCTTAGGAGTACGGTGGATTGGGCTTTCTCCTATAGGCTTAAGAGGCATCGGCATTTTCTTTCCTGTTTGTCTGCTGAAAAACAGTTACTGAACATGTTGTCCTTGACATGTTGAGGTTTTTAATATGTTAAGAAGAATGATGTGATGGTTTTTTTTTTTAATACCGTGATTGGTAATTTTCGCAGATTGTTGTCATTTGTCAGTTTTTTTTTTCCCCTCCCTAGAGCATCAACTGTTTTCTTGAATTTTCGGCATCATATCGTATTAGGAAAGCTTCTACACCCAGCAATTATAAAAGCAAAATTCTTACAAGCTTCGACACCCAGCAATTATAAAAGCAAAATTCTTATACGTTTTCTTCTAATGATACAAGCACACCTACCTGGGAGGCTAGGACCTGTTCTTTTGTTCCCAGTGGCCATGTGCCCACCTAAAATTTGGCAATTCCTTTATTAAAGGAAGAAATGAATGGTCACCTGGTACAGACAGCATATGAACATTTTACTTATATATATTTATATATACATATACACACCAATAGATATATTCATATCATATATATATCTAGATATCATACATTCATATTGATATATATTTATACGTTATACATATATAAGCACACAGATTTCTATATATTGGTATGTGTGCTTCTATATATGTTTATATATGTATGTGTAGGGAAGGAAAAGTAATTTTCCTTCTACCCTTGCAGGTTTTAAGATTGAGACCCTTCTGTGATATGAGACAAATTACAGAAGACAAACAGAAGTTGAATAACATGTATACCTTATGTATACATGGTATGTACTCAGGAAAATTGAACACAAATCCCCAAAATGGCCCAAGTCATCATCTTAAATACTATCTTCAGCTGAAGACGAAGAAAGATGTTGGGGGATGATGAGATTATTTATGAAAGGTTATCAGGAGAAATATAGTGAGGTGGTTATGTGAAGTTAATTCTGGCATGTTCTTTATTGATCGGACTTTCTTGTGATTTAGAGCCATCCTTCCTCTTCCAAGTAGAGAGAGAGAAATATGCTTCAAAATGGAGATTTCCCTTATAAGTATAAATTTATACAAAATTTTACAAAAGGTTAAATACTGTTGCGTTTTCAGAATTTCTCCTGTGTCTCCTTTTCCTCAAAAATTATCAGCTCAGAAGAATCCTTTACACCAAAGAGGCATATTTTGAGGTGGCATAGTCTGCAATCTTTCATATGATATATCCATATCATACATATTTTACATATGCAAATTTATCATAAATACGTAAGCATGTATCTATATGAGTTATTAAACTTCACAAATACAACAGGGCTTTTTTTTTTCTTTTGATGATCTAGTCACAGAAGAGCCTCAGATAACCTCACTTGGGACCTCAGAGTCTTAATAAATTTGTTGAGTCTGGCAAGCTTGGGGTGGGCCACACATTGGAAATGAAACATAGATCCTCAGGGGTTACAAAGCAGAGTTGAAAAAAGAGTTTGCTCTTTTGTGTGTAAGTGAAGGAATTTCTCTACCTTGCTGTGGTTCTGAAGTTTGCTTTCACCGAACAGGTTAATGTGACTCTTCATGTGTTGGTGCCAAAATGGGATTATCTGTTTCCCAAACTTTAAACCACAGGAGTAGCTTTGATTGAAGGGGTGCCTTCCGTGGTGGAAAACACGATATAAAAGTTAATGAGCTGAGGGGGTGTTTTTCTGGCAAGAGCTGCCTGTGAAAGCACTGAGTGTGTGAGCCAAAGCAACAATTTAAATCTTGTAATCTGGGAAATGCCATGCTGAACTCTGCTACTTTGGATAGGATATGAAAACTTGAGCTCAAAAACAAACTAGCTCCTCTCCCACAGAGCCTCTTTTGGTATATGTTTCTGTCACTTGGAAATAAGATAATAATCCCTCCCTTGGTTTAAAATAGTTTTCCTTTATGAGTTTTGGTGAGATGAAGTAGAGGCTTTTAGACACACTGCAACTCCTTGCGAGCTCACAGGGAGATTGGTGAGTGGGAGGAAGAAATGATAGAAAACTAATTTGTAAAATATCGTATGAGTAGTCGACCCTAAAGTCCCATTAATATTCTCACTCTGACCTTCTTTCACCTCTAATGGCCTTAGAATGTACCTTATATCAAAAAGATGAAAAATATCTAATAGCATCAGTAAACTGGAAGTCCCCCAGATCATTCTTTTGCATATATGTCAGGAATTCATTAGCTTAAATCACACGTTGCTCCATTGGGAAGATGCAGCTAACATTAGGAGAAACTGGGATTTTAGCCTTTGTTCTGACCCATTTAATTCTACAGTGTGCGTACGTGTTTCATGTGAAAAAACATCCTGAAAGATCTGTGACTCGAGAGAGAAAGAGGCTCTATAGAGAGAAGGAGCCAGCTGACTTTGCATCCATTGTCTGTTCTCCTAAGTCTCTTTCTAAGTGTACTATTCCCCTTCCTCTTTTATTTTTGTTAAAATCAAGTTTTTCCTGGGGTGCCTGGGTGGCTCAGTCCAGGAATCATCTGACTTTGGCTCAGGTCATGATCTGAGGGTCCTGGGATCGAACCCAGTGTCAGGCTCCTTGCCCAGCATGGCGTCTGCTTGTCCCTCTGCCCCTCCCCCTGCTCATACTCTCTCTCTCTCTCTCTTTCATAAATTAAAATCTTTTTAAAAAATCAAGTTTTTCTACACAAGTTATCAGGTTCATACTCTGTTTACTCCGTCTTCCAAATGCCTCTCCATACCACTTTGTAATGTTTACCTAATGAAACACTAGTTTCAAAAGTGTTTTGCAAAGAATTCTCAGGGTTGGAATGGCTGGACTTTCGGTGTGGTTGATTTCTTTCAGACTGTGTTTAATGAAGTGGTATAGGGTCAGGAAGAAGACTTCCTCTGTGTACAGACTTCCTGCATGTTTCTGAAAAGCCAGAATGTCCATTTACAAACCCCTGTCTAATGGGTTGTGGAACCGAATAGACAGACAGGAGGTGGAGTGGAACCAGTGAATCCAGAATCTACTTCAGGACCTGTTGGCGGGGTCTGTTGTGTTTAACAGTATGTGAAATTAGGACTCCTGTAGCCACCGTAGGAAGGAAGCTATCTACATTTATGTCTTTAAATCTATTCCTCATTATCCTTCTGCAATTTACCGTTTATTCCCATTGTTCTCCTGAGAACGCTCTACAGATCTAAGACCTAGCCAATGACCTCTTTTCTCCTGTTACTCTTCTTTCTGGGCATTTTTTAAATTCTTGACCCCATTGCTGATGGTTTTATTTCATTTGTCCTCTAAAAGAGAGTCTTACTACCGTAATAATCTGCACGATGTTAAATTGGAAATTGTGACTGGTTTTTGTGTGTTGCCGTGAAGATGCTATAGGTAAGACATTCTAAAGTGATGTGCCTGGGCAAGATACATTTTTTTAAAATTAAAAACAGGTTAATGATTTTTAAATTTCTTATCCACATCAGGGGTTTAAAAAATTTAGGTTGCTAGACTAGAAGAGGATTCAAGAACTACAGTCTTGGGGAAGATGCTTGTATTCTTTGATTCCGGTCCTCCATTATGGGTGAAGAGAACTCAGCAGAAAACGTTAACAAATTGCCTAATTTCTCCTTGCTGAGAATGGGAAGTCAGAGACCCCCCATGTAGGAAATTCTCTGGAGGACCCAGAAAGCGGCTGTAAAACGGATACATTTTAAGCATTTTCCAAGCCGAGAGGTTTCAGGTTAATTAGCTGAAAGTTATCACTCAAGTCTGACCTTTCTGCCCCTCTTTCCCTGCCTTTCCACCCGTACGCCATCCCCAGAAGGGGCAGAAACCTCAGTGATCCAGCTGGGAATGAGGGGGTGGAAACACCAGGCAGAGAAGGAAAGAAGTTGCCAACCATACTAGCTCTCTTCCCCAGGGTAGGACTCCCAGCCTATAGCAGTTCTTAGGGAGGAGGAAGATAAAACTGAATAATTTCAGCATTTTGATATTCCAGTTACTAAGTAGAAACAGTGTTTTGTGACATCAGAATGAATAGAAAAGTCATAGCCCTTGGCCAATAGAAATAACAGGTGCCACTTAGCGAATTTAAAGGAACAACGGGAGACAAAAATTATTTATGATGACATTCCACAAGACATACTTGTTCATTGTACTAGGTACACAGGTTTAATGTGGACAATCTAGAAAATACAGCTAAGTTAAAAAATTAAGTAATTCCATCAAGTTTTGTTAATTTCCCTAAATGTTTCTATATATGCACACACATATGTAGAGCAATACTGTTTTGTAAATTTTCCTTTAATAATATAAATATATTTCCAAAGCTTCAAAAACTGGGTTAGGTCTTTACACTTTGAGTCTGTGGTGCCCTATACTTAACCCTTTAATAGCATTTCATTATTTTTTTTAAAGCTTTTGTTTATTTGTCAGAAAGAGTGAGAGAGAGAGAGAGAGCACAAGCAGGAGGAGTGGCAGGCAGAGGGAGAAGCAGGCTCCCTGCTGAGGAAGGAGCCCAATGCAGGACTGGATCCCAGGACCCTGGGATCATGACCTGTGCTGAAGGCAGACGGTTAACTGACTGAGCCATCCAGGCATCCCATAGCATTTCATTATTTAATGTGAAATTGTTTATCAAATTGTTGTGTTCCACTTTGGTAGGGAGAAATTTAATATTACCCCACATGACTTTCAGCCTTTTAGTATGGGTGGCATTTGAGAGTATGAAGAGATAGCACTCCCGCGATTAGGTTACATTACGTGGCAAAAGGTAGATTATCCAAGTGGCTCTAACCTAATCACATAAGTCCTTTAAAAGCAGAGAGATTTCTCTGTTTAGTGGCAGAAGTGGAAATCAGAGAGATTTCCCAATATAAGAAGGGTTCAGCATGCCCATATTGGCTTTAAGATAGAGGAGGCCAAGTGACAAGTAATGCAGGAAATGTTCAGGAGAGCGGGGACCCCAACCACCAGGAGAAAAACAAGGCTGTCAGTCCTCTAGCCTCAAGGAATAGAATTCTAACAACCTGAACAATCTTCTGAACAGCGTGTCCCCTCAAGCCTCCAAATGAGAGAGCACCTTGCCAACACCTTGATTTGGGTCTTGCGAAGTTCTCAGCAAGGATTAGCCTTGCCCAGATTGCTGATCTACAGAATTGTGAGCTAACAAGTGGGTCTTGTTTCAAGCTGCTGATTTTGTGGTAATTTTTACACAGTAATAGAAAACTATTATACTCTCCCTGCAAAAGTAGATTGTAAATTCCATAAGAGTAGGGACTGTCTTATGTTCCATCATAATCCCAGCACCTGGCACAGTGCTTGACAAAATTCATGTTTGTTAATGAATTAATGAATGTATTACATGTACTTGTTGGGATTGAAAGAGATGGTGTGTAAATTTGCCACTGTTAATTGCAGTATAAATTGGGAAGAGTTCTTTTGTGTAGTTCCAGGATGACACATTCTTTTCATCCTTGGTCCAGATCTTAAACATTGGCAATGAGGTCCTAGAACACTGAACCCTGACCTGGCTCAGTGGAAGAGAAGCCATGATACACGTAGGGGGTCTCTGGGGTAGAAGATCAGGGAGTGACAGAATTTATATTACTTACCCTCGAATCCCTGCATTCTGTGTATGAAATTTATCTAGCTCTTTCAAGTTATGCTTATAGAAGATGAAAAAAAGAAAGCAGAGTTCCATTTACTTCTCATCTAAGGTTTCCATAAGGTAAACCAGTGGAGGGTAAAAGTAGCTTGGTAAGAATTTTTCAGCCCCAGAATGCCAATATGCAAGGTTCATTAGATAAGGAAATAGCAATTTGGTGCTTTTTATTTGTATTTATGTTAATCATCCTTTTTGATGAAAACTAGATTAAAATTCTGTTTAGAATGTATAGAATGGTATTTTTTTTCAGTCACGATTATAATATTTAACAGATTTTGAGTGAATTGATTGACAGAAATTTGTTAAGTATTCTGTTATGCCTTATTCTCACATAAGGAAATCATTAAATTAAAATAAGTTATTTTTAATCATAATTCAAAAGTGCCCAGATGCCTGTTTATTAATTTTGGCATTCGGTTTTGGGTTTTTGTTTTGTTTTTTCTATTTTTTTTTTAATAAAGGACTTGGAAAAGTTTCATCCAGATTTCAGTGAATACCACATTTTATCTGAAGCTAGGGAACACAAGACAAGGAGAAATCTAAATCAAAGTTGTTGTTTTTTTTAATTTATTTAAAGCAGTTCTCAAGTGCAGCTAACAAATTGGATTAACCAGTAAAAATGAACACAGTGTCTTTAACAGCTTGAACTTGTATGAAGCATATGATTGGTTTCTATCTATAACTTGGAATGCATTCTAAAAATTTTACTTTAAGTCATAAAATGCAAAAAATGTAACCGAAATAAGGTATTTCAGAAATGAGATTTGTCTGATCCCCTTTGTTGCTTTTATTGTTACTTTTGAATTTATAATTGCATAAAGTGGATTCCCGATGATAGAGTTGGAAACATGTAAGCTGTTAAATCCTAAAACCTACAGAGTTGTGGAGTTTAGATTACACCATCTGGTTCTGATAAAGCATAGTGAGAATGGAAAAGGTGTAGAAATACACATTTGCTGACAGCTGGATAAGGGTGCTTTCACAGGCAGTGCTTCATTTTACATTTAAATAATGATTTATAACTTCTCTTCGTCCAAGGAGGAGAAATGTCTTTTGAACACCTCCTATATGCATGATGTTTTAGTGCATAGTATAGTTTAATTATTAAAAGATCTAAGATACTATTATTTCCATTTTTTAATTTCAATTCAATTAACCGACATATAGTACATCATTAGTTTCAGATGTAGAGTTCAATAATTCATCAGTTGCGTATAATGCATATGAGACCCAAAGAAATTAAGTGATTTGTTCAGTGTTTGAGGAAAGAAATTCTTTCCTTCACCTCAAATTTTTATAAAGGAGCTTCCTCTCACCTTATGCGAAGAGAGCATATTGGGTAAAAATGTGTAACCTGTAGGTTCCCTGCCTTTACTGTATGTTGGACCCATTGGAAAAATGCTGATCCCTGCATCCCACCTCCAGAAATTCTGATTTAATTAGACCAGGGTTTACCCTAGATGCCAGAATTCTGGACATCAGAATCTTTAAAATTAAACAAAGCACTGTGTAAAGGGAAACCTTCAAGACTGAAGATAAGGGGTCATTCATAAAAGTCATCCAGAGAAAAAGAATTGAGAATATTGAACACTGGGTGTTGACAGACTATTTGGTATACGTGAAAGAGGAAGATTGAGAAGTCAGCCTAGACTACCTCTGGTGTAATTAACTGAGTTTCAAGACTGTATGGTATAGATTGGGATGTCATTATGGTACCTGTTATGAGGGAATATATTTAGCAAATTTTCTATAGTTGGGGCCCTAACAGAAGATAAAGTGACAAGAACTGTGAAGAGGTGTCAGATTGGAAATTCTATCAAGATCAGCCATAGATTATATTTCAGATTTAGGTAAGGGGGACATCTAGGTGTAATTATCTTCTCCAAGTGGTGAGGTTATGGGACGTTTGTTTGAACAGTGACTCACACATCATCAGATCTGGAACACAACAGAATTTGGACAACTTTCTTTTTTTTTTTTTAAGATTTTATTTATTTATTTGAGAGAGAGAGTGAGAGAGAGAGCACAAGAAGGGGGAGGGTCAGAGGGAGAAACAGACTCCCTACTGAGCAGGGACCCCGATGCAGGACTTGATCTTGGGACTCCAGGATCACGACCTGACCTGAAGGCAGTCGCTTAACCCACTGAGCCACCCACGTGCCCTGGACAACTTTCTTAGGAATATAAGTGTCCGGCTCCAAAAGAGAAGGGACAACAATGTGGACCACGTAATCCTTTGAACATGTTGGCCTTACATGTCACAGGGAAGGAGGTTGAAGAAGTTAGGGAGCAGGTTAAATGTTTATAATTCAGCTGAGCTTTCTTCAAAGGAGTAAGGAAACAATAGGGGAAAACCACCACACAGCCAACAGCTGTAAACATATCATGTGACAGCAATGAATTTCCATGCTGGGTACTGCGGTATCTCAAGTTACTCAAAACCTTGAAAATTCACATTTCTTAGAAAAGTCCACATTTTGGGAGAGTTACTTGACATAGGATAAAATACTCTTCTCTGGATATCTGAAAGCAAGGACAGAGTTTGAAGCATCAGCAGTTCTTGATGCATAGTAGGAGCTCAAATATTTTTTGAAATGTTTTTCTCAAGATATTATATCTATAAAAATGCCTGGGGTTTTGATCTTAGAATTCTGTGGGGGGGGGTGTGTGCTGGGTAGCAGGCAAGAGATGCATTGTGATTGTCTAACCATTCACATTTTATGTTGGCCACACTATGGAATAAGACTCATAGACAGTTTATAGTTAGTGAAGAATATTAATACATACAAAAGCATAAATATCATTTACTTTCATTATGATGAAGTTTCTATTCCTCCTCATGACAGAGCCATGGGTCTTTCTTCAAAACCTGTATACATGTTACTTCTTATCTGATTACGAGTGCCTAGTCCATTTACTTCTTCACTGATCGACACTTTAATGCAAATCGGTTTCTGAACGGATATTAATTTATTTTTAGATTTTATCTATTTATTTGACAGAGAGCACAAGTAGGCAGAGCAGCAGGCAGAGGGAGAAGCAAACTCCCCGCCAAGCAGGAGCCTGACGTGGGGCTCCATCCCAGGACCTTGGGATCATGACCGGAGTAGAAGGCAGACGCTTAGCTGACTGAGGCACCCAGGCACCCCTGGACATTAATTTTATATCAGTTGACCTCAAACTGTAGATAATTTCTAATATCTCTGCCTAAAATTACTCAAATATTAGCCTTTAAGACAAAATGATAACTAATTATATCGATAAAGCTTAGAACCTAAGCAATGTTTAACCAACTACTACCCATCCACAGTGCCTGGAAATCATTGGCGAAATTTTTAAGTTACTAAGATTTAAAGGATTTTGTTGTACCTCAGAGTATTCTCAATGGAATGCCTGTCTCCAGAAATGACTTTGCTTCGGTGACTCAAATTCAGATGATTTAAAAATACCATCTAGCCTTCTAAACTCTGCATCTGTGGGAGAGATTCAGGTTTCCTCTCATTTGGGGAGGGGCAAGTGTAATTATATTTAGAATAAAATTTTCCTAAAAATAAAACTATTCATACATTCTAATGCACCTACATCCCATATCAAACGCCCACCTCCCTCTGCCCCCACTGGTTGTTGGCAGGTTGGGGGAGCTGTAATTTAACCACTTCAAACTTACTTTCCCATAGAGTATACGTATTGACTGAAATTTCTCTAAGAGTTTTAATCAGATTGACTCTTCAATTAATTTAATAACTTGTCAGTGGCTTGAGCAGTTCCACCACAACACTGAAATGGTTTGGGGATACAGAAACAGAACCAAGAAGAGTATGTATACACTTGGAAAACGGGATGCAGTTCATGTAGGGCTAGACTTTCATATTCTTGTTTAACCAAACTCAAAAGACATTTACTCTGTTGCACACTAAGTAGCCTTGCTCATTTAATTGCAAATATCTCGGTTATTTCATAATAGATATCAGCTCTTAGCTAGTTAAAACTTGGAAAACCTTCATGAGCCCAAGAACTCGAGAGCAGCTTATTAGCCCTGAGGCTAACAATCACCACCTTTACAGCTGATCTCAACTAAGATTTCTCATTCAGTAGCAAATAATGGCAGAAATGGCCAGTTACTGGAAAACAACTGGATTATTCCCTGTGTAATTAATTACCTCACCCACATAATCACCCAGAGACTTAGCAGTGAGAGAAGAAATGCAGAGATTCTGCAATTTACTTCTGGATGCTGGTTAATCTGCATTAGTGGTAAACTTTACAAGTGTTGCTACTCAGTAGCCTAAAATTAGCATAATTCCTTCTCTGGCCCACCTGTACTATGGCAGGTATGACAATGACCCAAAAGCTAAAATCAACATAGCAAAGGACAAATGGGAGACTTGATCAATTTCAAATTGGGTAAAAAGTCTTAAAATAACTGAAAAGGAATAACCTTAGGGTAGTTTCCCTAGGTTAACTTGACAAACTGTCTAATCTAACTGGCAATGTTTTCTTTTAGGACATATTAGAATATAGAAGTTCATAAGTATAGAAGAAAGCTTATGTGTATGGCTTGGATTACAGTCATCTATAGTATTTGCTGATTTTCATTTCTTCTGAGGTCAAAATTAATGTCCTCTTTTTCATTCCTGATTTTAATATTTTGAGTCCTTGATATCTACCTTCCAGTTGCTAATCTTAAAAATTCCTTATGATACGGTCCCGTGTGGAGGGTTTGTCCTCCCCTTCTGTGGATTCATGCCCTGAGTTCATCCTCATCTTTGGTTAGTAACAGTTGTCCTTTCCTTACCCAGACTAATCTCATTTCAGATTTGGGTTGGGGGCTGGCCACATCAGTGTGTGTCATTCCTCTGAAAACTCAACTTTTTTGGGCCACTGACCTCACATCCTGTCATCTAGATCTCTCTCAGTGCCACTGGGATCTCTGGGACAGAACGAGTTTGGTTCTGCCATGTCACACATGCACACGCCTGTGAGCGTTCCTCATGAGAGATGCAAAGAGCGCTTTCTGTGGTGCTATCAAATAGTGACTTTGACTTCAGGGAAAGGGGATCTTCATATCTCTTCCCTTTTCAGTATCTACTTTATCACCAGTGAAAATCAAAAAGAACATTTAGAGCTCCCTCAGTTCTGGAGTTGTCTGATCAGAAGACTCCAGCCACATTGTAGCCGAAGTTTATCTTTCAATTACGACAATCCTGTCAGCATTCTCTTCTTTGCTGAGCATGTCTCCATCTCACCTGATGACTGAGAAAGATTTAACCTTCATGTAGTCCTCAGATTCCTAGCTTATAATAGCTTTCTGTCCTTTCTTTATTCTTTGAATATCAAGTCTTCTTAGGGTCCAGACTACTAGAGAATAAGTTCCTAATTTGCAATCTGAACCTCTTCCCTGGCCATTTGGAGAGCATACATTTGTACCTCCATTTATTGCTTCTGCTACCTGAGCTCCTCTTAGTGAAGCATTGAGCCAGGTAGCATACGCAAGCACATCCATCATCCAGCTTTGCTGTCATCATCACCACCACCCTTGTTGGCCTCTTAGTCTGTGGAGGGGCATTGGATACTTACCAGAAGTAGCATGAATACCAGAAAGCCGCACCCCATTAGATAACATGGAGAGCAAAGCTGAGTTGGACAGTGAGAATGGAAATGATCTTTAACTTCAGGGCCTCTACCTTTCTGCCTCCTTTATGTGATATTCTCGGGGAAAAGTTAAGAAAAGGTGAAGGAAAAACTCATAAAAAATACATAAAATCAGCAAACTCCTTTCATGTCTAGAGCTCATGGCTCCATATCATATACTATGAAACTTCATGCCAGGAAGAAGTGTGCCCTCTGCAAATGTGTCAAGTGTATTTTCCAAAACACAAATCCGACATTATTACAACCAAGAACTTACTGTGAATCCCATTCTGCACAGATGGGAGATTAACATAGCTCAGCAAAATTCTGAATTTGACAGCTTTCTGGGGTGCACATTAATAAAAAAAATACCTTATCTGACATAAGTCAGAATATTACATTCCAAGGCCTCATGAGTCAATGTGCCTGAGGGATCAATATGACTGGTGACATGGAACTAAGAAATCACACCAAAAACATCAAAACTTTTACTGTGTGCTAGCAAGTGTTAGGCCTTCTCCAAAAGAATGTGTGCTGCCTCTCCCCCCAGAGAACACCCCCTTGCTGGTACTGCCCAGGCAGAACTGGCTGTATGGTTAAGTAACTTTGAGCATTCCTACACCTACACAGTCATTCAAGTTTTAAAGGAGTGGCGACAGTAACCCACACTTTGAGGAGCCAGCCATAGATCACAGAGACTAGTGGAAGACAGAAACAGTATTTAGGTCATAAACATACAAAACGTAATGCCACATGATAAGCTGACTATGGAGTTAATAAACAAGGGTCTGAGAAGCAAACATTGGGGTTATATGAGTTAAGGTAGCCAGAAGGCCTCTTGGATCAGCACGTTTAAGCAAAAGGGATGAGGATTATAAGTGGACAAGAAGTATATGCATCTTTTAGGAATATTCCAAGAGAGGGAAATAACTACCAAAGCTCACACAAAAACTCTCCACAAATGCATAAAGCAAAATCAGAATTTTTAAAATTGATGTTGAGGCTTTTCTTTTACATGCCTAACTCCCTGGGAATTACAACCTATGAAGCAGTTTCAGGAATTAATACTATACAGTTAAGAATGGGAAGACAGCTTTGGGGTTTTTGAAAGAGTACAGGACTTGGGGTGAAATTCAGTTTTTCTATTTACCTGTATCAGTTAATACATTGATGCTACCAATTAATATATGCAAATAATGACTACTTTGTCTCTACATCTTGGTACCTTTAACCATAAAGCAAGGCGATTACATAATCAAATGAGATAATAATTGTAAAATACTTTATAAATTATGAGGTCTTAACCTAAGGTGATACTACTGCTGTTCTTGAATAATAGGTAGGAAAGGCCTAAAATAGTCACAGTTTTGCCCAACTCCAATACCAACGTGTGGTGTCACTTCTGGCCATTGTGCATAGGAAGAATATTAGTGACAATACGGTGATGACTTCATTCACGAGCTCTGGTTCACAACTTCTCTGTACAGATCTGTCACTGGTCCTTTACTTCTCCTTAAAGATCTAACTGGGATACTAATATTTACTGGCATTTTATCTTTGTTGGGAAGTTTTGCCTTAGAGAGAAATTGTGTAAATTAAGTGACATTTGAAAAAGTATCTTTCTCTGTTATATTCATCAATAGTGACGATCTCTGCAGTATCAAAAACATCTGAAGTTTAAGGATGTGGGGTTTTTCATCACTGCCTGTCATGTCATAGGGAGGCTGGGAAATGTGTGCAGACCAGCGTCCAAATCCTCAGCTAGATAAGCATGTAGGAGGTTTCTATATGGAGTTAACCCTTTTATGGCTCCAGCCTTTATAATCTTTATGCTCTTTCTTTAGAAAAGCTTCTCATTAAGAAGGAACTGAAACTCATTTCACACTGATGTGTCAATGTCTGATGAGTTATCTTTGGTTGAAGGTCTACAAATTGGGGTTCTTGTCCTGGTTTGAGTTGACTTACCGAGTTCCTTGGCCCTCTGAACATCTCTTTCTTCACATACAAAATAAAGGAATTGGCTGTTACAGCTGATTCCCAAACTTACATGTAGGAAATACCTAGAGAATTTTTGGATGAATATGAATCGAACTAAAAGGGTAGATATACTTCCAATTACCACCTCATTCCTTCTTAAGTTAATTACACTAGGCCAACTCTAGTGTTAGAGCCAATTAACATCTGCCTATACTAATTCCTACCCTTTTCTTCTCTTGACACCAATTTCCTTAATGCCAAGCCTTCGTCTCTTTCATTGTCACTTTCTGCCCTGAACTGCACTGACAGAAGTGATTGGCAGGAGAGACCTTATGTCAACAGCTGGGACTCTATTAACAGTTTACAACGAGAATCAGCTTTGCTTCCTCATCATTTCTTACTGGCAGGCTGCAGAGTCTTGTCCTGACCTCCCGTGGGCTCCAGGGCTGTCATCATTGTTGTAAAGACATCTTTTATTTAAGGAACAGAAGTAAATGTTTCCTGCTCTGCTTTTAGAGGCCTTTGATCTGACAGTGGTTTTGCGGCGACCAGGCTGCCTCAACGCATCCTTTGGAGCCTAATCTTGCTCACCCCGACCCCCAAGGCAATCAAGTGTGGTCGTTAAGTGTATGATTGTCTATATTTAATTCCGGTCTCTTTCCTTCGGACTGTGATTTTGAACAGGGCAGATAACCATTTTAGGAAGTTAATACAATTTAATAATCAAATCTGAGACGGTAAGGAGAGAATTTACCTCATCGCTGATTATAAAGATAAAGACTTAATCTATGACATATTTAGAAGAGTTCCTGACCTACACTAAAACCTCATAAAATGCTAATAACATGTAAGATGCTTTTCTCATATGATCCTTCATTTCGTCAGCTAAAGATAGTTTGTTTCAAGAAGACGGAACTGAAGAGTGAGGCCACTTACTTTACCAGGTACTCAGTTCCGGATGACTATTTTTAACAGTCTTATTGCGGTATAAACACATACAGTACACTGCACATAGGGAAAGTATAAAATTTCATGAATTTAATCTATGTCCACACCTGTAAGCCTGTCACTACAATGAAGAAGACACACATATCCATACTCTAAAAGGTTTTCTCCTGCCACTTTGTAATACAACTCTTCCTCCTGCCGCCACCGGCCTGGTTCCCTAGCAACGACTGTGCAGACGCTCATGGCTGTTTGCATGTTACGGAATTTTATAAAATTGAATCATATAATGTATATTTTTTTAATCCGTTGACCCCGTCTTTGTGTGGACACATGTTTCCATTTCTCTTGGTTAAATAAATACTTTAGAATAAACAGTTGTATATTTAACTTTGAAAGAAGAGACAAACTTTTCCAAAGTTGTACGGTTTTACATTTCCGTCAGTCATGCTTGAGATTTTCAGTTGCTCCACATCCCTGTCAGTGCTTGGTGTGGTTAGGGTTTGTAGTTCCAGCCATTAATAATGGGTGTGTACATGAGAAACCACCTCACACCAGTCAGAATGGCTAAAAGTAACAAGTCAGGAAATGACAGATGTTGACGAGGGTGTGGAGAACAGGGAACCCTCTTACACTGTTGGTGGGAATGCAAACCGGTGTAGCCACTCTGGAAAACAGTATGGAGGTTCCTCAAAAAGTAGAAAATAGAGCTACCCTATGATCCAGCAATTGTACTCCTGGGTATTTACCCCAAGGATACAAATGTAATGATCTGAAGGGGCATCTGCACCCCAATGTTTATAGCAGCAATGTCCACAATAGCCAAAATATGGAAAGAGCCCAGAAGTCCATCGACAGATGAATGGATAAAGCAGATGATGGTACATATGTATGATGGAATACTTCTCAGCTATCAAAAGAATAAATCTTGCCATTTGCAACAATGTGGATGGAACCAGAGGGTATTATCCTAAGCAAAATAAGTGAATCAGAGAAAGACAATTATCATATGATCTCACTGATATGTGGAATTTAAGAAACAAGGCAGAGGATCATAGGGGAAGAGAGAAAAAAATGAAATGATGAAACCAGAGAGGGAGACAAACCATAAGAGACCATTAATCATAGGAAACAAACTGGGGGCTGCTAGAGGGGAGGAGGGTAACTGGGTGATGGACATTAAGGAGGACACCTAATGCAATAAGCACTGGGTATTATATAAGACTGATGAGTCACTGACCTCTACCTCTGAAAATAATAATACACTATATGTTAATTAATTGAATTTAAATTTTAAAGATGGGTGTGTACCAGTATCACTTCGGTTTAATTTGCATTTCCCTGATGACTAATGAATTTGAGCATCTTTTCATGTGCTTGTTGGCCATCTGTATGGCTCCTTTGGTAATATGTTAAAATTTTTTGTAGATTTCATTGTTTTTCTCCTTATCACTGACTTTTGACAGTCATTAACATAATATTATATAAGCACTTTATCAGATACGTGCTTTGCAAATATTTTCCTTAGCTTATATCTTGCCCTTTAATTTTCCAAAATGGTGTATTTAGAGAAACTATTTCAAAGTAAAAAGAAGTATTCTTTTACATAGTTGATCACTTTGGGTTCTTATTTAGGAAATGTTTTTCCAAACCAAATGGTCACCAAGGTTTTCTCCTAGTTTTTCTTTTGGATGTTTTATAGTTTGTCCCCTTTAGCTTTGTTATCCATTTTGAGTAAATTTTTATATAATAGGTAAAGATTGACAGTTTCCTGTTGTGTTTGTTTTTCTACATTTTGTTCCACAAGCATTTTTTTTTAAACCTTCCCATTGAATTCTCTTAGAAATTTCATAGAAAAGAAATTGACTATATATGTGTTGGTCTATTTCAAAATTGTTTGGTTAATCAATGTGTATATCTTTTTTTTTTAATGTGTATGACAGTGTGTATTTGCTGTAGGTGTATTTATTTTAAGTCTTAAAATCAGGGCCGTATAAGTCCTCCAACTTTGTTTTTCCACATCAATGTTTTGGACAGTTGGATTCTGAATTTCTTGTTAATGTTAGAGTATCAATCTCTATAGAAGGAAAATGCTGGTTTAAGATTGTGTTGTTTAAGATTATTTCTAATCTAGAGATCAATCTGGGGCAAGTTGGTGGCA